>NC_081347.1:7710236-7938119 GCF_029784015.1 Lycium ferocissimum
TAGTTAAACTTAGGCAGTCATTTTTAAGTTTTCCAGTTTTGATCTTTGAAAAAAAAATTTTACAAAGCCCCAAAAGGTCAATATCCGTTACATAAGTTGTTAAAATATATGTCTGAAAGTTATGATCAATAAAATGATGAGGTTACAAGCATATTTGTGATGAATTCTTGGTCGTAGATCATGGATACATAATTCCAAGTATGATGAACAGTTAATAAATTTTCTATGTAAAAGATGAAGCAGGAGATTCACCTTTGAAGTACATTTAAAAGTATTCTCTTCAAAAAGCTTCACAAATAAATAAAGTCCTTCTGGAACCAAAATGCCCCAAAAAAAACCATGTGGAACCAAAATACTCCAACAAAAAAAAAAAAAGTGGCAAAAGTACCTTTAGCGCAGTACCCCATCGCACTAAAGCGATTCGGGAGAACGAGCCGTTAACTCCTTTAGTTACCGTATTTTAACGCTTGTTATAAACATTTTTTTTTTTCTATAACGCATAAAATACTGCGTTATAGAAACACTACCAAAAAAAAAAAAAAAATTGGCCAACTTTATTTTTTGAAACACTTAGTGTTTTTCTCCATACTTTGACCAATGATTAGTCATGTGTCAAGACTCCAAAAACGTCAATATTTTATATGTAACCTCTTATTTTTTTCGCACAATAATGTAGGCTCAATACATTAAGGATACGTAAACGTTCGGATCGTCATTTTAGGGGTTGAAAAGGTGCCCGAAGTAAGTTTTGTTTGTAAACTTTAGGTTTAAGTGTTCTATATACATAAACGTCCATTTTTGTTTGAAGACTTGTTGTCATTAGCTTAAAGTTTTTTATTTTCAGGGTTTAGATTTAAGTGTGTTATTTTTTAAAGCGTAACTTTATTTTGAATATACGCGGTTTTTTGCGCTCGGACGACCGATTTACGCGATTTTTTTTTTTTTTTGCAACATATTCGAAATATTCGAAATAAAGTTAGGCATTAAAAAATAACACACTTAAGGAACACTTAGTGTTTTTTTTCATAAAAAGATCGCAACATCTTATTTTAATAAATCTTTTCTTTGCAGCACTTAGTGTTTTTTCCATACTTTGACCAACGATTAGTCGTGTGTCAAGACTCCGAAACGTCAATATTTTATATAGAACCTGATATTTTTTTGTGTGTACTATAATGTAGGCTCAATACATCAAGGCTACGTAAACGTTCGGATCGTCGTTTTAGGGGTTGAAAAGGTACCCGAAGTAAGTTTTGTTTAAGGTTTAAGTGTTTTATTTTTTAAGGTTTTGATTTAAGCGTGTTATTTTTTAATCAAGACATAACTTTATTTTGAATATAAATATAATTCTAAAAAATATAGGAAGAAAAGCTAGTTGCAAAGTGGTCAAACTTTAGATGGTCATAACTTTGCGCTCGGACGTCCGATTTACGCGATTTTTTTTTTTTTGATTTTGGGTATTTTTCCGAGATCTATACGGACAAACCGCCGCAAGGCCGTTTGGCCGAGCCGATTTTAAAAAAAATACCTTTTATCCCATTCAATTTCAATTTTCCCCCAAATTGGCGTGAAATTTTCAGTTTTATTTACTTATAAGATGATGATGTGCAATAGAATTCAACGTAAAAACCCGGGTAATGTAGGCACATGAATGTCAATTTCACTTCTGCGTTTCAATTTTTGAAAATAAAATTAATTTTCTCGACATATAAAGTTGACTAAAATAACATACAGTCAAACACTAAGTTTTTTCAAACAAAACTTACTTCGCACCTTTTTTCAACCCCTAAAATAACGATCCGAACGTATACGTATCCTTGATGTATTGAGCCTACATTATTGTACGTTAAAAAAATATCGTGTTCTATATAAAATATTGACGTTTCGGAGTCTTGACACACGACTAATCGTTGGTCAAAGTATGCAAAAACACACTAAGTGTTGCAAAAAAAAAAGTTGGCCAATTTTTTTTTTTTTTTTGTTTAGTGCTCGCTATTTTACTGCGCTATACAAAAAAAATAAAAAAATAAAAAAAATTCTTGCAGTTAAAAACCTTTTGGCAACGGCTTTATTTTCAATAAATCTAAACCCTAAAAATAAAAAACCTTAAGCTAATGACAATAAGTCTTCAAACAAAAATGGACGTCTATGTATATAGAATACTTAAACCTAAAGTTTACAAACAAAACTTACTTCGGGCACCTTTTCAATCCCTAAAATGACGATCCGAACGTTTACGTATCCTTGATGTATTGAGCCTACATTATTGTACGCGTAAAAAAATATCGTGTTCTATATAAAATATTGACGTTTCAGAGTCTTGACACACGACTAATCATTGGTCAAAGTATGGAAAAAAAAACACTAAGTGTTGCAAAAAATAAAGTTGGCCAATTTTTTTTTTTTTTTTTTTTTTGGTATCGCTTTTCTATAACGCGATATTTTTGCGTTATAGAGAATTTTTTTTTAATCGCTTTTATAACGCAAGAAAATATCTAAAAGCGCCAGCTAACGGCTCCCGTCTCCGTGAATCGCTTTAGCGCAGTAAATTATCGCGCTAAAGGTACTTTTGTCATTTTTTTTGTTGGGTATTTTTGTTCCACATGGTTTTTTTTTTTGAGGCATTTTGGTTGCGGACTCTAAATAAAAAACACAAGCAATAAACACAAAGAGCAGAGATATTAAAAACGAAGAGAGTGATTAAAGGTGTCCAAATGGCAAGAAGAATATTTGAAGAAACTAGAAAGAAACATACTTTTGGATTTTCACATCTAATTCCGAGGAGACAAGGAGGGATTTCTCTTGTGATTTGAGGGATGTTTCTCCACAATTACGCAAGGGAAGAAGCAGTTAACACGCTTGGAGGAAAAAGGGAAGAAACAAAAGGAAATAAGGAAAAACTGGGAGACGTTAACGGTAGAAAATCTGATGTGTTATCGTTATCTTTTCTACTTGTTATTGTTTTTAATTCCTTCTACTTCATTTTTCATAAAATATATCTTTATTTTTACTTTTCATTTGTATTTCTATTTATCTTAATTATTTTAAAGTCAAAATTTGATCAAGTTGTGGATGAGACTCGCTGGAGTGATCTTGACTTCTGCAAGAACTCTAAGTTCTGTCAAGTTATTTTCGTACGGCCTTACTTATTGATTAATTTTTTGGCAGATTTTTGTAAAAGAAGAAAGATAATGACACATTCAAAGGACCTTATACCAAGTTATTGTATTGTATTTGAGCAATTGAGAACTGCTCACCTCTTCATTTTTTACTTTCTGGAATGGTTTTGTAGAATTGGTTTACTATCATGCTACCGGAAGACGGCAGTGAAACAAACATTATGGGAAGAAGCAAGGGAAAAAAGAATTGATTTAGTAGAGGGTTGACGGATCACTTGTCCACCAACATTTGAATGTCAGTGTTCTTGATATCCTAAAAGACCTCCCTGGTTCTACTGGATATTACGCCTATCCGGTGTAGACATATGGGCATGTTACAGACGTTTCATATTAGCTTTATCTTTTATATTTTCTTCATTTTCACATTGATTGTTTAATTTCCCCCCTGTTTATTTGGTGCAAATGTTTCATATTGCAATTACTTCATTATCAGCTCCACCCTTTGAGTGCAAGGGACGAGGTGTGGATTTTAAAGTTAAATTGTAATCCTGAGGACTCTCTTTGGAATTTTATTGCATAAGCTATATGAGGACCATGGCTAAAATAATATTTCTCTCTTTTAAGCTGCTTGTTGATGATTGATCAAGTCATGTCTAGGGATAAATAAGGTGTTAATTCTCCTCTTTATGTAATAGCAGACTCAATTGATTATTAAACAGTGTGATTTTGCTTAAAAAATATTACGACTTTATCTTTATTTTAATTCTTTTCGTGACAGCGCAAAGCGCGAGTAAGTACACTAGTAAGTGATACGATATGAGTTTGGGGGTAACTATGCATACAAAGCAACGTGCGTATACATCGGAATCATGATACTATATGAAGGTTTTGGTATCAGTTCAAAATTATGACTTATGTGCATGATTTGGTACATGCTTAATTCAGTAATTGTTCTTAATGTTTATGCTAGTACGGTGTCACCGTTATACACATGTTATGATGCATGTTTAGTGAGAATTCACATATTATAATATGTATGTATGTAAGTGTTTATATATATATATATATATATATATATATATATATATATATATATATATATATATATATATATATATGTCACAAAAGCATTATCAGTTGATTGTGGATGACCAGCATCGCACCTAGTCCAATTACAATAACATATGTGATGGTATAGATGTCCATCCCGATCAATTTATTCAGTGTCATACATGTAGATTGAGTCATTTGACTATCAGATTTGTGTGTGGACTTATGAGTCGCTAAACAATCAACCCTCGAATAGTGTATTGTGTGTACATACAGTACGTACGCAAGATTCAGAGCATTGCATTGCCTTGACATATGTTGGATTCTCCCCCTAAAAAGAATTACTCTCCGCCCTATAATAAGTGTCACCTTAGCCAAAAAAAAATTGTCTCATAATAAGTGTCACCTTAGGAAACCAAGACATAGATTTACTAGTTTTTTTAAACTCTACCCTTAGATAAAAACTGACAAATTTCTGTATTCAAGACAAAAAGCACACTGAAACTTGTTATTATTGGATTCTCAGTGTCAAAAAGATTATTTCTCATGCATGCTCTAATCAAAAGGGAAAAATAATTTATTTTATTATATAGGGGTAGTTTAGTAAACTTAACATTGCATTTTTGATTTCTTAATATGCGTGTTTTCTGCTAAAATAACACTCATTATGGGACGAAGGGAGTACATTTCTCAAATGAATTGATCAAAAATATTTTATCTTCAAAAAGATTTTAAAAAAATTATTTTATGACAAACAGGCTCTAAAACTTATTGTATACGGTGTAAACCGGGGTTCAAGATTTCGGCCTGTTGGCCGAAGTGGTAACACAGCAACAAGTCAGTTTGCGCTCCCGAACCTAGTTATTCGGACGCAGCAGGATCCAAAGAGTTTTTATGCTTCAATTGATAAGTCCGAGAAATTCGGCCCATTGCGGATTCTCCTCCGCACGTCACGCTACATGACGCGTCAACTGCTGTATCCGAGATTTTAGGAATCATTATCCCCATGATTGATTTAGTTATCTTGTATGACACAAACACTTGTACTATAAATAGGGAGGTAAAACCTCATCAGGAACTATCTCATTCACTGCATACAAACGATAAACCCTAGTTCTTCAGCTCTGTAAATGTTATACCCCGCGTTTTCAAGAGCATAAGTATGACATGTACCTCATCGTAGAAATGGAGTGTCGGAGACGTCCCATGATGTTTTGAAAGGCACAAGCCATGGAAAGTACGCAACAACGAAGAAAAAGGGTGAATTACGACCTCGTAAGTCGTAATCGGGAAAGAGTATTTTGAAACACGAGAACATGGCCATTATTAGTATAATGAATGACAAATACCATTTATGGAGAGTTTCGGAATATTTCGAGGTCGAGTAAATTGAAGAGAAATAAGTTCGACGAAAATTTGAGAAATGTTGGCGGATTTTTAGTCAACTTTGGAGGCCCATATCTCCTAGTATATTTGGAGTTTTAAGGTGAAACAAAAGCCTAAAATGAAGTTCGTCGAGTCTAGTTTGTAATGCAACAAACCGTTTGTCGATAGGACATCAGAGTAGAGAATTATAGACGTTACAAACTGAGCTGTCGCGCAGAAACAACACTCACATAAAGTACTGATGCCAACTACGGTACCACTACGATGCGTAGCTACAGTATGCCGACTTAACTGTTATAAAAAGGGCCAAAAATCTCATTTTTCAGCATCAAAATGGTCCAAAATGTTCCAGAATTTTCAGCACACAAAAGGGCTCTTAATCTCACATAAAAGTGAAGATTTTGGGCAAAATTTCAAGCTACGGAATATCAATCGAGGTCCGGCCAACGCGTAGTCGCGAATATAATTTCGTGTGATGTTGGAGTGGCTTGGGAACAAGAAAATAGTGAAGAATTTGCTACCTTCATAAAAATAAGGTATGAATTGTTGAATCTCTTTCTCTATCACTATGAATTAAGGAATAATTTCAAGAATAGTGGTTATGGTGTGTTGTGTTGATGTTGTTGATTTATGGATTGAGGATTGAAGAGAAATTTGGATGAAAATACATATATTTGTCTTGTACGATGTTGAGGATGTTGTTATTGATGTTGTTAGTATTAATTTCGACTTCTTTACGGAAATAAAGTTATTAATTAGTCGTATTCCAAGTTGGTTGGTTGGAAAATTTAGAAAACAGTGTGTGGGCTGTTTTATGGCATACGTTGGTGTTGGAAATGATGTTATTACTGTTGGTTTTGTTGTTGATGTTGTTGGTTGTTGAATTGGAATTTCGGGCTAGGCACATAAACAGGGGAAATGCTGCCCGAATTTCGACAGAATTTAAAAGGACTTTCATTAAGTGTTTAAGACGAGCGTATGACGATAATCCTAACGATATTATGGGTGGTTCTATATGTAGATTACGAGGCTACGAATAATTCTTAAGCGAATTGCAAGACAGGAAATAGGTCGAAAGTCGAGAATTTGTTTTCCAGGTATGTAAAGCTTATCCTTTCTTTCTTTTGGCATGTCTTAGATGTAAGTAAGATACGATACGAGCCTCGGGGTAACTCTATTCATAAGATCCGAGCATGTCTACGATTCTTATTCATTTCTTGATGTTAGCATTCCTAATATAGTCGAGCTATTGCCCTCAAGTCTTTTGTATGATTGGATATTGAATGATGCATAAAGAGCTCCTATTCCTAAAGGATTCTATGTTGAACAATGTCCGTAACTTTCATAGACGACCTCGGATTGCTTTGATACGTTCGTAAAGGATTCTATAATGAATAATGCCCGTAACTTTCATGGGCGGGCTCGGATTGGTTTGATACATGTCTACGATCCCTAAGATTCTCTTTAACGTAGTCCTAATGGCATTTAGAACGGATTTAATATGACTATCGTTTTAATGCTCGAGCGTGATTACTTACTTATCTATCGAGTCTGAAATGATGATTTATATGCATATGGTTTCTCACTACTCTGCTCGTGCTAGTTGTTATTACTTCTTTCACTGCGTCCCGGGCCAGGGCATGTATTCGTGCACAACTCCACTACATTATTCACCGCGTCCCTCGGCTGGGGGCCGGGGCACGTTATATGTATATGATGATATTCACCGCGTCCCTCACTAGAGGGCCGGGGCACGTTATATGATATGATGATGATATGGGGATGGCGGCCAGGATGGCATATGATGATTTCATTCACCGCGTCCCTCACTAGAGGGCCGGGCCACGTTGTATGTACATGTATATGATGATTTTACTTACCGCGTCCCTCACTTGAGGGCCGGGGCACGTTATACATGCATATGTACATGATGATTATTTACTTATGTTCTAAGTCCCATAATGAATTGGATATGATATTGACATGCATGAGTTACATTTCAAAGGCAAGCCTTATGATTTTCTGTACTCCTTGTTTCAGTATGATCCGTTTATCGTATTTCATGCTTTACATGCTCGGACATATTCCGTATCGACCCCTTTCTTCGGGGGAGCTACGTTTCGTGCCACGCGGTATATACAGATGAGTAGAAGATGTTCCAGCTGGATTGGCGAGCTCCATTTCCTCCGGAGTGCTGCCGAGTCAGAGTATCTATGTCATGGTATCTTGGTTCATGTTAGAGACTTTGCAGACAGAGTCACGTGTATAACATGTCAGTCCTGTAAGCGGCTCTGTAATATAATTCTCTATACTTTGGCTCGGGTTCGAAGCTCTAAAAGCTCCAGTCCGGTCCAATCATTGTGTTGTTTCTCCAAATCATTTGAGTTTGTTTCTTTACTTGCTTATCATTAACCTTTATTCATTGTCGCTATTTCTTTACGTAATTAATGAATCAAACTGCATATCCTTTAAACCACATACAAATTGAATTGTTACCTTTTTAAGGGGTAAACAGTTTGGGACCCACCGTGGGGCAAAGGATAATAGTGGTGATTTGTTTATGACCCTACTTTCCCTTGTCCTATTGAGATTTGTAATTTCAGGTCAGCTTCACAATGGCAAGCAACAGCCAGTCGATTCATTTGAACAACAACGGTGAACTAGATCACCACGGCGAGAACAACAACGCGTTACTGGCCAACAATTTGCCCCAAGATCAAAATGGCAATGGTGGTCACCCTGTTGACCCCAATGTTGTCAACAAAAATGATGTTGTCGACCAGAACGTGGGCGTAACCACCAACCTGCAAACCCTGTCAACAGCAACAACCCTGTGATTTCACCTCGGGTTTCTGTGCGAAAGACACCGGGTGATATTGGAGAAGAAATTGACTTACGCTTGATATTTGAAATGTTGCAGGAACAGAGGGCGGCTATTGCCAAGCTCGAAAAGAAGGACGCCGGAATCAGCACGGTGGAACCCAATCGAGTACCGGAGCCAGCCCGTAGAAGAGTTGAGATGAGTGATGATCGTGAGCGGTCGGTTCCCAACGAATCATCCGAGGTGATAAAGATGCTGGAAGCACTGGCTAAACGGATTGACTCCAACGAAAAGAAAGTGGAGGATTATAACTCCCGAGTGGACCAGATCCTAGGGGCACCCCGGGTTCTGACCGGGCCGTAAACCAAGTATATTGTGTGGAGGCCTCCCACCAAGTGCAGCTCCAACTTGATCCCGGAGAGATTTAAAATGTTGGATATCCCGAAATATGATAGGACGAGAGATCCACAAGAACAAATAACTGCTTACACTCGCGCCATAACTGGCAACGATCTGGAAGATAATGAGATTGAATCGGTAATGTTGAAGAAGTTCGGTGAGACATTGACTAAGGGAGCTATGCAATGGTATTGTACGCTGCCCCAACACTCTATTCCATCCTTCGAACTGCTGGCAGATGCTTTCATAAAGGCTCATGCTGGGGCTCGGAAGGTGCAAGCAAGAAAGGCCGACATATTCAAAATCTTCCAAAGGGACAACGAACTGCTTAGAGAGTTCGTGACGAGGTTCCAAAAGGAAACAATGTTGCTACCTCCAGTTCCTGACGAATGGCGGCCCAAGCTTTCACGAAGGGGCTTAATCCCCGAAGTTCTAACGCTTCCCTCAAACTAAAAGAAAATTTATTGGAGTTTGGACCAATTACATGGGCGGATGTCCATAACAGGTATGAATCCAAAATATGAGTGGAGATGATCAGCTCGGGTAGTGGAAACAAAGTTTAAACCATCAAGATATAGATATCATCCATACCACCAATCCAAGAGGTCCGGCTTCAGGCCAGATAAAGGAAGGGGTGGTCCTGGCCTCAGTACAACTAGAAGTGACCGGCGAAGTAATCGCTGCTCGGGAAGCAGGGGTTTACAGTTCAAGAACAACACCGTTGGGACCTCCGACGCCGGTGAAAGCCCGAGGTCGTCTGAATACCTTTCAATGTTGACTGGGCAGCTATTATGGCTGCTATCGGACACATTAAAGACGCAAGATGGCCGAGGCCACTTCAAACCGACTCTTCACAACGGGATCCAAATATGATATGCGACTTACCATGGTACTCATGGACATCGGACCGACTACTGTAGAAGGCTCAAGGATGAAGTGGCACGGTTGTTAAAGAACGGTAATCTCCGAGAATTTCTAAGTGAACGAGCAAAGAATCATTTTAAGAACAGGGAAACTAACAAGAAAGTTGAACCAGAAGAACCCCAACATGTGATCAACATGATCATCGGTGGGTAGAAATACCCCGAGGTCCGATGATGAAGAAGACAAAATTTTCAATCACTCGAGAGAATAGGACCAGGGACTATGTACCGGAGGGATTCATCTCCTTCAGCGATGAAGACGCGGAGGGCATTATTCAACCACACAATGATGCTTTGGCAATCTCTGTCCTTATAAATAAAACTCATGTCAAACATATTTTGATTGATCCAGTACGGTAGGGATACATATTCTATACAACAATGATACATTTTTTATATGTATGATACATTTTTTATATGTATGATACATTTGCGATACATTTTCTATACATAGTTGATCTTCAGTGGCTTTTAAAAAAAAAAAAAAAAGATTGATCTTTTAGTGGCGACTAAAGTCGCCAATAGTCCTTTTTGTTTTTTGCGACGGACTAAAGTCGCCACAAAAAGTCTGTTTTTTATTTTTTTTTATTTTTTTTAAAGAAAGCATTTGGGCTGCTGGGCCGGCCGGCCAGCTGATAGTATTAGGCCCAAATGTGGGATTACTTTGGCCTGTTGGCCACTGTAGTCTTTTTCCCAAAAGAAAAGGGAGCTACTTATAAGGAGTTGGATACTCTTAATGATGTGAGGCCTCTTGAGGAAAACCTTACGGGCTTGGTCCAAAGCGGACAATATCACATCATGTTAAGAGTATCTTTGGACTGTTTAGCCCAACAATCCCCATATTTTGCTAGCTTACATATAAAAGCTTTTGGAATATTATTTTTTACTTACTTACCAAACACTAGAAAATAAGCAAGAAACCCACTTATTTTCCAAGAAAATATTTTATACGAATATTTCCTTCATGCCAAACATACCCTTAAAAAAAGACTCTCGAAGGCATGATATAAATTAAGGAAAAATAACACTCTATGTCTATTTGGAGAAAATATTTATCCTAAATGACTCATATTTTTAACATTACCCGAAATGACCTTTTTATACATTATTATACACTTTTATACAAGGTTTATATATTATCTACAGTAAGGGTCGTTTGTAGGGTGTATAAGAATAATGCTGAATAAGGTGTATTAGTAATGTTGGTATTAGCAATGATGATATTAGTAATGCTGAAATTAGTTATGCTGGAATTATTTCTTATCCGTTGTTTGATATGGTGTATTATAATTAACATGCATTGCATAATGTTTTTTAAAAAATAATTATTTATAAAAATATCCTTCACATTCTTTAGCTTTGTAAAGAAAGGGGATTTGATTGAACCACATACAGCGGAGGCATACATTGGGGAAGAGGACCTTCAAATTTCATTACTGCCACATTTTTAAAGAAAGTCCAAATTTTAATTTGTTGTTCATCTCTCTTCTACATTCCAATTTTCGTTTTCAAGTTATTTGGGCAACAAATCTTATATGCCCCATTGGAAGAATACATCGCCATCTCAGAATGTTGTCAACATATCACTGCTCGAAAAAGAAAAAAAATATTGTCAAGATTCTGAAAAACATAACATTTGTCTCAAGTTTGGATAAATTAAAGTAGGTCCAACTTAATAATTGGGAAAAGGTTTTAAGTGATTTTAGGGTCAATTGTGTCTTTAGACATGCTTATGCATGTATTAGAAACCCTTACATCACTAATATCATGATTTTCTATGCATTAATAATGCATAGGATAATACCAAGTATGGTGTATAATATAACTAATGCTTGTATTAGTTATACATACGTTGAAAAAGAGGACCAAATAAGGTATTAGTAATACACATAGCTAATGCATGCATTATTTCTCTAATAGCTCCTACCAAACCACCCCTTGTATAATGTTGTATATCGTGTGTATAAGTGTTGTTGCAAGGGAAAAAATTGACTATGCTGATATAAATTAAAAAAATGGCTACACGAATGTAATATTTTGTGCTGGAAGTCAGCAGCTTCCTTTGAAGATAGGGCATTTACATAAACTCCGAAATCGTCCCAGGGAGCTTACATCAGGAAACTCCCAAGCTTGCCGAGGAAGGAACAAAACAAAGAAAGTTTTTCTATTTGGAATCGTGTTAGGTCTAATTCCTATTACTTTGGCTAGATTATTCGTAACTGCATATTTACAATATAGGTGTGGTGATCAGTTGGACCTTTGATTAAGTAACATCTCTTTTTTATTCTCTTTCACTACTCTGGTTATCCCGAAGCTGCTAACCTGTCCCCTTCGACTGAACCACGAAATTCTTTCACCGTGCTCTACTTCCTTAATTCGATCAGAATAGTGGAATGGAAGGCAGTAAAAGAATTGTTTACTCCTTTCTATTCCAATCGCCCTGTGAAGAGTATATTATTGAAAATTATCCCCAAAAAAAAAGGGAAAATTTCAGAAATATACAAGTTGATCACTTACATTGCAAAAAAATAGCCCAAAACTTACATTACGAAAAATAGCCCAAAATATACAAACATATACAGGCATATACAAACATATATAGACACTTATACCAACATATACAGACACTTATACCAACATATATCAATATATACAAACATATATACAAAGGCAGAGAGAGAGAGCGAGAGAGAGTGAGAGAGAGAAAAATTTGGGTTATTTTTTGTAAGAATTTTAAAAATAAGTCAATTTTAATAAGATTGTTCCTTGATGAACATACAAATGTAATTTTAAAAAAAAAAAAAAAAAAAAAAAAAAAAAAAAAACTCTCAAAAGGGCATGATATAAATTAAAGCATACACTCCTTCTTTCTTTTCTTTTTTAATCGACATAACTGTAGTACTAGCTCAAATTTACGGTTACACCCACGACATCGTCGAATAAATATCAAACCTACCCAACCAAGCGCCACTACTTGCAAACTGCAAAAACCGCCTCTTTCTTTCTTTCAGTGAAACAACAAGAAGCAGCAGTAGCGATGGGGAAAAGTGACGATTCAATTCAAAGAAGGAAGAATAAAAAGAGTAGAAAGAAACAAGATGATAAGCTCTCTAATCGTATTGCTGGCATTATTGCTGCCAAGAAACGTCGCCTTTCCGGTAAACGCCGTATGTGCGAGGTATAATGAACTAATTTTCCTTTTCGGAATGCTATATTGACAACTGGTTAATGGGTATGACTAAAAGATTCTGAAAGTAGTTTTTTTTAAGGAAATAGGTATTCTTTATTTTCGGTAACAGCCTCTCTGCGTACACTCTACCCTCCTCCCCAGACACCACTTTGTGGGATTACACTTGTTGTTGTATGCGAAAGTTGTTGTGTTGGTTGGTTAGGAACTGAGAAATGATTTAAATTTTAATTTACTTAGTCTGATTATGTTGATGATATATCTCATGGAAGTGCTGGTTGTTAATGAACACATTTTCTTTTTTGGGTTCTGGATTTGTTGATTTCTAATGCGATATTTCGTCGCATATCCGGGAATGTTATATTGACAACTGGATATGAATAAAGATTCTGAAACTAGCGTGTCTTTGAGTACTTTGAGGAAGATTTAGGCTTTGGTAAGGAACTGAGTATTCTTTATTTGTATGCAAAAGTAGTGTCTCGTGAGTAGCTGTTTTTGCGAAACTGTTAAGAGAGGACTTTGAGGAGGAAAGATTAGTGGAGTTTTAAGGAACTGAGTATTCTTTATTTGTATGCAAAAGTAGTGTCTCGTGAGTAGCTGTTTTTGCGAAACTGTTAAGAGAGGACTTTGAGGAGGAAAGACTAGTGGAGTTTTAAGGAACTGGGTATTCTTTATTTGTATGAAAAAGTTGTTTTGTTGGTTTGTTTAGGAACTGAGAAATGTTTTTGAGTTTAATTTACTTAGTTTGATTTTGTTGGCGATGTATCTTATGGAAGTGCATTTGTTTGATTATTGAACTAATCCAATTCTCTTTCCCACTGACTATTTGCTCATGTAAATTCATGTTCAGTTACCATCAAATTTTTGCCCTTGTTTTTAAATCATGTGATACCGCTCAAGGGGAAATGCTGGATTTAGATATGTAGAAGTATTTATATTTTTCCTGCCTGTGTATATTATATACATGGTAACAACTGGCCTAATGGTGTTAACTTATGTGGTGTTGACCTTGGTGTTTTTTTTCTTACCTATCCATTGACAGGGAATGTGCTTTAGCCTGCCTACACTTGAGGATCCGTTCAATGAGAGGCATGGAAAAGCTGATCTTTTGAAGAATAAGAAGAAGAAGATCAAGTCAAAAAAGGACAAGAACCCTGTTAAAAAGACTAGCGTCAGTTCGAAAATCCGAGCTACCGGTCGAGAAGAAGATCAAGTCGATAATCACATGGATGCTCCAACTAAGTTTTTAATTCTGTGCTTGAAAAACATTCAGGATGGCCTTCAGCAGGATGGAGCGTTCAATGATGGAGAGGACAAACCTTTCTTCGTCCATACATGGGGAATTGAATTCTGGAAAAATTTTACCTGTGGCAAAGATATAATTGGTACAAATCAAGCTCATGCTACAACTGAGCAAATTGCTTGGGTTGCAGCAATGGCTGCTGATGCGATCTCACGAAAGGAGAAAGAAGGCCTGTCAATTAACAATCCCTTCCTATTATTCCTTGTTCCTTCCCAAGAGAAAGCTACCAAGGTCTGGTACAATATTATCAAAAATTTCGTTGCTTCCATTTATGTTATATGCTTAACACAAATTGCTGAAATTAGAGCTGTATGGTAAAATTGATTTCTAATGGTTGCTAAGTAGATACTTCCTCTGGTGCAAAAAGAATGTCACTTCCTATATTAGTAACTCTTTACACTCAACATCCTACAGGGCATATTTAAGACCATAAGATTCAAAGGGAATTTTGGTACATAACACATTTTTAGTTTAAGACCACAATATTCAAAAGTCTTCTTTATTTTCTTAAACTCCGTGCCCAGTCAAACTAAGACAAATATATTGAAACGGAGGGAGTATTTTCTTAAGCTAGTTGGACTTTTGAGAGCAAGTATTTCAGCTGAAAGTCTTGATTATTGGATAAAGGTCTATAGAAAATCCTGTGTTGTACAGAATTTCTTTGTGCATCTCCTACTTTTTGTAAAATGATTAAGATTCATTATCTAGAGCAGTCTATCCTTCTCTATGTATGTAAATTTATGTAGATGTACATTGTGTTGTAAATTTACATATTCAAATCTTATATAGATATCTATATGTATCCTTCTGTGTCTTCTTGTATCTTAATAAGCATTTGAATTGTTCCTTAGGTGCGGAAAATATGCAAGCCTTTGAAAGCTCTTGGAATACATACAGTGAGTCTGCATCCTGGTGCTTCTATAGACCACCAGATTCAGGGGTATAATTTCCTTGTTGGTCTTCTCCCCCCCCCCCCCCCCCCCCTCCCCTCCTATCTCCCTCGTTTCTGTTATTTCTTTCGGTGAATATGTTGTAACTTCTCTATAGTTGAGGCTATATTAGCTTTTCAAGATGCAGATGATTTTTTTTCCAGAACCTTGAGTTATGCATTTGATTTGTCTAACTGCATTCATGTGCCATTAGCCCTCGTTGCAACTTCTGGTTGTGTGAATTTACATGTGGCTATGTGTTTCTACTTGCTTGAACTGGTCATGTATTTTATTGGTGTTTGCTTGACATGTGAAAGTAACCTCTCTTGGCTCCCAAGTTTCTTTTCCTTACTGAATTGGCTGTAGTTGCAATTAGTAACAGCGGCTTACTGCTTTGCTTCCATGCATCGCCTTTTATTCCCATTTGCTTTCACACATGCTGAATTTTGTACTTGTGTGCTTTCCAGCTTTCTATTTTTTTTTTTTTTTTGAAGTAAGAAGTTCAGAATCTTCCTTGTTTTTATTTGATTACACTTTATTATTGACAGCCTGAAGAACTGTGAGCCCGAGTTTCTTATATCCACTCCTGAAAGACTTCAAGAGCTCCTCTCATGTGGTGCCATTGAAACTTCTGATGTTTCTTTCCTGGTAATTTTGGCTATCTTGTATTTTACTTATTTATTGATTTTGTCTTGGATCTTTTGTCCTTCCTATCATTGTTTTCGGATGTAGGTAGTAGGAGTAGGAGTGAAACTAGATTACTGTGCTCTCTAGTTAACACAAAGTTTCTAATTTCAAACTTTTGTTTTGTCATTTTTGGCAAAAGTTAGTTAGACAGTGGGAAAATTGCTAGCCATTCTAACTAACTTTTGCCAACAACATACCCAAAGGAAATCTCACAAAGTGGGGTCTGGGGAGGTAAGGTCTGTGTACACTCTACCCTCCCCAGACCCCACTTTATGGGTTTTCACTGGGTATGTTGTTGTTGGCAAAAGTTAGTTAAGAGTGGCTAGCAATTTTCGCATTGTCTTACAGTTTCAAAGAAAAACAAAATTCCTTATTGTCTTCTCTGTAAGGGGAAGAAAGAGAAATATCTATTCTCACAACGGTAAGCTGAGAAAGCAAAAGGAATTGCAGTAACAAGTAAAAATAAGAAGAGCAGGTATCATTAGGTGGAATAATATGCTCCATGTTTACATTTTGTGCTGAAAACGTGGAAACATCTATCAGGTGGTTTCCAGTTTACTCAAATTACGAATTGCTTTGTGGAAAACATGTAAAGGAAACTAAAATATAAGTATACAATACATATTTTCCCTTTTTAATGCAACATATAAGATTTAAGGGCCTCTTTGATTTGGTATGTCTGCCACATTTTCAGTTAACCACATATTTTCTTTGGTGAAAGTAATTGATTTTAAATTAGTTATTCAACAATTACTTGTTTCAATAATCAGAATCGATTTTACATGCAAACCAAACATGCACTTCATTAGGGACTTAATCATGCAAACCAAACATGCACATCATTAGGAACTTAATCAAACGATGGGCGTAGGTTCGACTCCCACCATCCCCCTTCCCTTTCTTCTTTCCAGTCCCCAGGTCTCTCTCTCTTCTCTCATTTGGTTTTATTTCCAATTCTACGGTCGGAATTACTTTGTTTTCCCCCCTCCTTTTCCTCTTTCTTTGTAACTTGGACGTTTTCTGGCTATGATCCATTCAGTTGGGTTTTCAACATTTTCCCTTGTTTTTTTTTTTTCCTTTTCCAATTGTGGACAGAGCATTTGGGTCTTGCCTGTGTACTGATCTATAAAAAAGAATGAGTCTTCCCTTGTAATTTGAGATTGTTATTCATTACCTCTGGTAGAGAGATATAGGATTTTATAGGTCACTAGTACGTATTCTCTTATTTGATTATTGGTGCAGTCAGATGTCAGACTGTTTTTTGGAACTTATACCATGCAAGATATATATAACCATATATAAGAAATTAAGAGAATAACCATATATATATATATATATATATATATATATATGGCATTTACATCACTAGCATTACATGTTCCCATTTGGAGATTACTCACAGTAGTCTTTGTATTTCAGGTTATTGATGGACCTCTTACTGAAGCTGGTTATGTTGATGCGGTTGAATCCATTGCAAAATCTATTTCTGGAAAGCCACAAATACTGGCTTTCAGTGACTGCTCAAATTCTTCGTCCAATTTTCTTATAAAGAAGAGTTCTGGAGAATCAATCTGTAGAATACCGCTTGATGATCCAATAAATGGTCATAGCATGGCTTTAGATATTTGTGCTTCTAAGTTGTCAAAGGTATGTCTTTATCAGTGAAACGTAAACCTTGCACTTCACATTTTAGAGTGGTAGAGACTAGAGATATTAATATTTAGGTCCATCTCTCAGTTACGATGTGTGTTTTAGCTCAGCCTAATAATGGATCTTTTTACCTGGAACTCTTGAATAATTGTTGTCGGCTACAACTCTCATTTTGTCTGGCTCTATTTGTGTTTACCATGATCTTTTGTGCAACAGGTTCTCTACTTCTGATTTCTCACTTAATGAGATTGAATTTGGATTAACTTAATAGTCCTATATGCCCATCTAACTTCACAGAACTAGGAAAGATTGAGTTTGCTCTCTGTTGTTCCTAGAGCTGCCTAACTACCTAAGTTAGCTGTCTGAATAAATGACTTGTGATATCGGTTCAGTACGAGTTATATAGGAACTTTAACAGAGGATAGGCGGTGAGAAAAATGGAACAAAAGAAAGAAGGAAAGGGGAAAATGCCAAAAAAGGATATTTTTTTCAAGGAAAGGAGCAAGACTTGGAAAAAAATCATACCTATGAAAAAAAATTGTCAACTTGCTTCGTTTTTCTAGCTACCAGATAAGCAATGTTGATCTTTTGGCTTAAGAATACATTAGCTCCTGTTGCTCCAAAAGTAGTCTAGTTCAAGGTGGAAGTTAGCTTAAGAGACTAGTGTAATCTATTTTACTATCGTGTTTTGCAAGCAGAACAAAAATATGCTATTGGATCGACAAAATAGTAGTGTAGGTATTTACCAGTTATCTATTAGATCTTTCTTGTGGTTCAAAGCACCTTGAGCTAGAGCGAATTTTCCATACTTTGACGTATGCGTTCCTTTTTATGTTTTAACTTCTCGTTCATATAATCTGATATTTTGCTCCCACTTCATTCCACAGACAAATGGGGCCTGCTGTCCATGCAGTTGATTTGCCACAACTCCATCCTTCCTTGCCAAGGTTGAATTCTCCTGGCTGTAGTTCAAACTAATTACAATTTCAGATCCTCTGGCGTCATTCAGCCTAATAGAAGGTAGTTCTATAATTGTAAGCTTCCATATCACTGGTGCTGCTTCTTCACATTCGTCTGCATAATTCTTTGTTATAGATGTACTCAAGATATCTTTTGATTTAGATGGTAGGTTCTTTAAAAGAATGCTACTGTTTCAATTTTGTTATTGTTGTGTTAGCCAGTGATATGAGCAGAAGTCAATTGTAACAAGAGTGTGTTCTGGGATTGGCAAGAGCTACTTCACAAATTGAAATCTTTTACTAGTTTCTAATAGCGTCACTTTTTTCCTTTATTATTATTTGCCTGAGAGCTTGCTTATGAGGGAATGGAGGATATTTTTCACGGACACTGTTTTACTCTGGGAAATCATTTTCCGGTTTATCGTCTAGTGTTAGGTTGTAAAAAGAAATCTGTGGCATATGTTAATCCTACGAGGCGTAGTATTAGGTTAGTATGAGAATACTGTTTTGACGATCTCTCTCTCTCTCTCTCTCTCTCTCTCTCTCTCTCTCTCTCTCGGTGCATCTAGTGCCAACTATATACTTGTAGTATCTTTTTCAGTTATATTTGTAATGACTACTGCACACTGTAAATGGTAAAAGAATCGATCGAGCTGCCTACATAAAACTGAGGGGAAACGTTCTGTAATATATAATTTGGACATAACCCCAAACTTCAATGGATTAGAACCTAATTTTTTTATTTCTTGCATTTCCTCCTTAAAGATGCTAATTGATAGTTCACCAGAGATATATCCACAATCCAAAAGTCAAATTATTTTACAACTTACGTGCTACGAGGGCAAGATCGTTGATAAAAGCGTATTGTATAGTGTTGAGGCCTTCTAAATATGAGACGTGACTGGTTTTGATGATTGATAATACCTAGTGTGAGCAAGGTCCGAGACAACAAGTTCTGGTTCTGATTCCTCTGGAAGCCAGTTTTTATTATAAAGAATATATATTGAGCGAAAAAAAAAAGTCACCCCAACAAGCCAGCTTTTATGAGGGTGAAGTGCACATACAGTCGTTTTTAGACCTCTATTCAAAAAACAATCGAAGTTCATAGACGTTGGGGTCTGCCAAAACCTAACTTTCAAGGGGTCATTTGCACTTTTGACCTTGTTTTGTGCTGGTCTTTGATTTTTTTCCCCTCATAACAAACAATTTTCACCGGGCATAAGTTTACTTTTTTGTGTCATAATATCTCATATTTCATTCTTGAAGGACAAACCATGCAATTTCTTCACTTTCAAGGCTTTGGTATGCCCCTATTTCATTCTTGAAGATTTGAATTTTTGCTTCTTAAACTTCAGATTTTCGGGGTATGAAGTTAAGACTCTGACAAAGCCAATTTTAGACCCGAAGATCTAAAGAGCAAGCAGCAAGAGCAAGAGTTCTGATATGAAGTTTGGCTAACTTTTAAATACATTTTGAAAATTGATTATATTTTGAATAGAGGTGCGAAGCGCGTACGTAGTGTCATGTCTACCTGTAAGATATGATAGATATTAATTTCTGTTAGAAGTGGCAGGTCATTTATTAGTAATCCATCTAGTTCTTTCAAGTTAATACAGATTAAGTCACGTCTGTTAACTTGAGCTAACTGGTCGAAACTGAGATGACACATCAAACTATTAGGCTAAAACATGCAAAAGAGTGTAACCCGATTAGTTAATATGCAGTCCAAATTCAAATGTAAAAAATCAGATTGGAGATGGAATAATGTGTGTAAATTTAGAAGAATTTAAGCTAATAATAATTTAATAAAACAGCTTTCACCATTTTTTCCAAAAGAAAAAGTAGAAAACGAGAATTTGTGTCATTTTGGATGGATTGGTTATGACCTGTTATTTGGGGGCGAAGCGCTCAAATATTCGATTAGTCTGAAGTTAGGCTTTGTCAGATTAACTTTAGACATCGTATATATATCCGAAGTTCAACCATTTCTGCCTAAAGTTCAAACAGTTTTGTCTGACTTCAGCCATTTCTACATGAACTTCAGATATTTTTGCCTGGAGTTCAACCTTTTTTTTTTTTTTTTTTTTTAATTTATTTACAGAACTTCATGCATAAATGCCTAAACTTTAAACATTTCTTTTGTCCTGTGACATTTTTACATTGTTTGTCTTGTTTTGATCCAAACAAACTTCGGACGACTCATGATCCACATATTAATTCTAACATTTGACGTCCATTTCCACATGTGATTCGCGTCATAATTAGTTTCTTAATGCTAGGCAAATAATGTATTTTCCATTCCATTCCGTAACGAAACTTGATGTAACAACACAGAAAATAAAAGTTGCAAAAACGAATTGCTAAAGGTACCACCTTTTTGATAAGTAAAACTATTTTGAGTATTGACTATAAAAAAAAAGTTTGGTGCAATGAATCTCGTGACAATATGTGCATAAATATGTGTCACTATTTGTGGCATGAAACACTCCAAAGCGCATCCAAAAATATTACTCCCACGTTAATATTTTACTGAACATGAAATTTTAATTTTTTTTTTTTAATTTGCAACTTACAACTAGTTTTAGATATTTATGTGGTGATAAATTATTCTATTACAGCTAAAAATTAATATTGTTTTTTAGAATATATACTAGAAATGTAATATTTTTTAAGTACATACTACTGGTTACATGTCTGGAAGATATTCTCAAGATTTTGGAGCTTGTCATTTAAATTCTTTACGTTTTGTACAGTGTTTTTCACATTTTTCGCGTTATTTTTAGGTAATAGGAGTACTATCATATTTTAGTATCTCTGACGAACTTTTCAGCTAAAATACTTGTACAAATGACGATTAGTGGGTAGTAAAT
This sequence comes from Lycium ferocissimum, assembly GCF_029784015.1. NCBI lineage: Eukaryota > Viridiplantae > Streptophyta > Magnoliopsida > Solanales > Solanaceae > Lycium > Lycium ferocissimum. The sequence continues at coordinate 7,731,520 of NC_081347.1, forward strand.
TGGAAAAAAATTTATTCTTGGGCTAGACGACGAGAGTCATAATTGTCATTTCTCATCATCAACTATTTAGAGTTTTCCCTCATAGTTTTTAATGAGGTTGTTTTTCTATTAAATTGGTTAGACCTTTATATATATATATATATATATATATATATATATATATATATATATATATATATATATATATATATATATATATATATATATATATATATATATATATTACTATTAGTATTTTCTTTGTTTTCATTATAATTTTGTTAGATATTTCTAGTTTTAAAGTTTTTACAAGAGGGAGATCTCGTGACCATTGTTTAGCAAGAATCTCGTGAAAGAAAATATCAAACGAAATAAAAAGACCAAGACTTTTACTTTTACATACCTTTGAAGTGTTAATGGTTATCTGCAGAGACAAGAAATCTAAAATGTATGTAATAAATTAACAATCAGAGAGTGTAGCACCACCATAGAATGTGGTGCGACGGATGAGCTGCTCTTCCCTTAATCAGAGGTCTCAGATTCGAGCCTTTGGTATGAAATAATCTTTGGTAGAGAGCGCTTCCCCCGAATCGGCCTACGTGGCGCTAATTCGGATATAATCATGTTTTTAATGAGGATACCGAACACCAAATGGAAAACCAAAAAGAAAAAATAACAATAACATCAAGTAAAAAAACACAAAAGCTAAAAAAAACATAGATTCACCATAGGATTTTCACTTGTGTTACGTGCAAATGTGTTCAGTTCCTTCAATAGCGAATCCAGACTTTTTAAGGCTGTAAATCTACTTTAAATCTAAAGTTACTATTAATCACAGAAGGGTGAGTATTTTTGTATGTACTATGTATTATTAAGTTCAAGGTTCCATCAATCAGTGAGAATTTTATAGTTGACATATGCTCCCTCCGTTTTCATATCATTGTCATATATACTAAAAATAGTTGTTCAATTTCCAAATACTTGTTATTTTAAAAAATTAATTGGAAGAATTCTTAATTTGGCAAGAACAAGCTAAGTTCTTTCTTTGACCTACTCACAAGCTTATTCTAACTTGTCTAGAAGTCGGAATTGGTATTTGAATACTTTTTTGTATTAATGATCATACAAAGTATCGATGATTCATTCTTAGAATTTCTAGGATTTTCTAAATGATGTAGAAGAGATTAAAAAAAATTAACTATCTTGAAATGCTGATTCTAATAGTAATAAGAGATAATAAAAAAAAGTGATCTAATCCAACCAATCTTGCTTGTACAATAAAGAAGGCCATTGATTTATATTTCTCCAACGAATCATACTGTTCAAAGGTATGCATTCGTGAGCCTATGCTAAACTTTGTCTTTTGAAGCATCAGTTGTTGTAGTTTTGACCACTTCAACCCTTTCGTTGTTATGCTCCGGATTCGGATCTATATTGACCTCCGTGCAGTGCAAAGTAAACCTCTTCCGTAGAAGCTTGTAACCATTTTAAACTTTATCATTTAATACTAATTGTTCTAGATTTAAGAGGCACGTAAATAGACAAAAATTAAAGAATATATAAGGGGTAGATTGATCAAATTACTTTATTTATTTCTACTAATTTTTTAGTAGATGTGTAACACTAGAACCTTATCGTGACAACTCCATGGGACATAGGGGAGTATGTATTAATCAGTGCGTTTTTTTTCCCACCCCAGTCCCCACCTTATCAGGAGGATCAATAGTGTTCCTCTTATCCTCCCATGTGACTCGTACACTCAACCAACTGATTGTTGGTGGAGGTGCTCAACCACTTGAGCAAACCTTTAGTTCAAAGTTACAATTTTTATTTGGATGACAAGGGAACGACCGCTACCCTTTAGGTACTCACTGGGTAAATCTTGCTTTAGTGTAATACCGCAAATCGCACAGAGAGGTAAATCGCACTAGGTAGATCCGTGCGATGAGTACGATCGAGAAAGCATGCAGGAAATTTCGAACATGAGACTCCCAATTTGAGAGATTCCCTACTCAATCAATTTGGCAACCCCTGCAGATCAATAGTTGATATATATGTATTAATCAATGTATATTTTCAATTCGTCACATTCCTTTAGGAAAAAGGTCTGAACCAACATAGAATAGAAATTAATGATGCACGTAATATCTCATTTTCGATGATAAACTATTAATATATAGACAAAAATTAGCAAGTGGGTGCATTATTATTTCCATTGTTCTTAATTTTTATTTGGGCTTACTATCCCAACTAAGCTGTATTTTATAACCTCTTGTTTTTGAAGACGGTACAATACTTTTGATTAAGTTATTAATAATACTCTTTTGATTTAAAGATTGATACAAAATTCAACTCTTCAAAACTATACTTTAAGCTAAACAAGGTGATTTTTCTCAAGTTTTTGACTTGCTTTTTCCTTTGTTCATACAAAAAGTTATTCACAAGATAACTCTATGACCAATCTTGACGGCTTAAGTACTTAAGATTTTGACGAGTTGAACCTCATTAATAAACAACCAATTGAAAAATGATAAAATTTCTCAATTTTATTCTGTGTCAAAAATTACTAGCTACGTATGTATTAGTTTGATACTTTGATGTACTTTCACACTTCATGCTAATTGGCCATGAATTAGTTATAATCTTTATTTAATTTTCTAATTTCTTTTCTTCAATATTGAGTTTAGCCAGTTTATCCCAGTAGCCTTTTCTGTACTCAAATTAAATTGTTTATGTTTTCTCTTTTGTCTCATTATTTATCTCGTATTATTTTGCTTTATAATTTTTATGTTTGTCTTTAATCAAGTGTACTTCCTGTTAGAACAAGTTAAAATCAGAATTAACCCATCTGATTCCCAGTTATTTAAATTAAGTTCAGAAAAGTACACAAGACTTTTGAAATAAATCATAAATAGTAGAAACTATAAAAATAGTACATCTAAATGTGAATTCTTGCTAATTTTCCTTATATTTGTGAGCAGTTTTGTTTGTTTAAGTTTTGCCAAAATTTAACACTTTTAGTCTCTGTCAAATATTTACCGAATTTTGTTTGTTAGATTTAACAGAAACAGTGAAAAAATAAGTTTCTTTTTTTTTCTTTTTTTCTTTCAATGTTTCCATTTCAAAAACTATTTGGAAAGCAAAATCTCGTATCATGTTCTCTTATCAGAAATTATGTATCATATTTTTAGTTAACTGGAAAATGGAGGAGTCTTAGCCTCAATTTGCATAATTTAGCCCGAAAATATCAATTTGTGCTAAACAAAAAGAAAGTTTTCCAAAATGATAGTTGGATTAAAATAATTAATTTAAATTAAACGTTTAAAAGGAAAAAGAGAACGTTTAATAGACACCTTCAATAGGGGAAAAAACGTTTTATGTATCAGCCTTCTTGCGCTTTAATTAAGCCATTCTTTTTTGTCACTTCATTAACGTATTAACCCAATCATCAATAAGTTCGTAAGAAAAAGAATTGATTTTGTCGAGGAAACTTATAAAATAAGTTTTGGCTCACAGCCATAATAATTACAAACAAACAAAAAAAAATTGGCACATTAAAAATTCCACTGGAATATGACTGTAGATGCTAGTTTTGAGCTCTCCAGTTTGTTCTTTGGCTATTCCTATACGTAACTGAATTTACCTTCTTTTGCACTGAGAATGCACATAATTTTTACTCCATTATAAGGTTATGTTGACTTACAAGGACAAAAACTGTCCTAATCTAGTAACCTAAAAAATGCAGTAAATAATACAAATACTATTAAATTCTGATAGTATAAATTTTGTGTGGGCACTATTTGCTTAGTAGTCCGTTTTTTAAAAAAAAAAAAAAATCTTTTATATTTGAAAACAATTTAAGTTTAAACTTTTCATATTACCTATATTGATCGATAGTCTTTTATACAAGGTTGGAGGTAGGGGACTGACTGACTCCATTTGTTGGGAAATTACACTATACATACAAGATTAAAATTATTTTTATGTGTATATATTACATGTATAATCATTTTGGCTTCTTCCTGTGTTTACTTTTTTAATGTTTTGAATAGTCTTAGTGAAAATCCTGACCCTGTACTTTGTATCCACAAAAATCTCATGCCATGTTTAAAATTATAAATTTTAAAAGTATTTTAAAACTTCGTATCCAATCAATCTACACCACGTATATCGAAATGGAGGGACTAATAAAGAATTTCCCCTTTTTTTTTTTTGCTTATACAATACATGAGGCTTTGAGTCTTTATCCATCAAATTTAAAGAAGAGAGAAAGTTCCTAGCTTTAACAAAACCAATTAGAAGCATACTTGTATATATATTGTTTTAGTTTGGTTGAATGATCATTATAATTCTGCATGTGGGGTTAGTTCTTTCTGAAAGCCTTCATCCAAAGTAAAAAACAGAGATACTAATTTCAAGCTCTTGTTAATTTCTTTCTTCTTAGTCAACTTTTGCTTGGCATAGAAGCAAAAATCAAAGGCTTCTTCCCACTCAAACCTAAAGCACGAATTGCATATTTCATTGGTGTTCTTTCATTAAAGCAAACATTTTATATTCTTACACAAATTAAATTCACTCTCACTCATTTATAGCACCTTCTCCTGGTTCTTAATCTTTGCCGCCTCCGCTGAAAAGCTAGAATTAGCTCAAGTGAAGGTGCACTCAACTAAAAGATCATAAGTTTCATTCTCGACGTTGTTAACTCTTTTATTACCTCTTGCACGACGACAATTCATTTTGGTTCTGTCGACAAATCGTCTTCCTTATGGACGTGGTTTTCTCTTCCTCCCAGGCTTTGTTGAATGCTCATAGTGGCATTACTAGCCATGTTGGGTTCATTTGGCAGCAAACTAGAGCTGCTTTGGTTGTGCCATTGTTAAGAATAGTGTTGTTTGTTTGCTTGGCCTTATCATTTATGTTATTTGTGGAGAGGCTTTACATGGGGATTGCCATAGCTTTTATAAAGTTGTTTAGGAGAAAACCAGAGAAAAATTACAAATGGGAGCCAATGAAGAGTGATTTGGAGCTGGGAAATTCTTCCTATCCTGTGGTCTTAGTGCAAATACCAATGTACAATGAAAAAGAGGTGCTCATTTTATAAGCATATTTTTTAGCTGCACTTTTAGTATATGGCTGGTATTAAAGGGATCTTTACAAAATAGCAGGCCGGATAAAAATACGGTTATACACAAATTATACATCCGTAGAGACTATTTTTAGTGTAAGTGGTTGGATGGGCGGGTATTTAGGTTAATTGCTCTATATTTTAAAATTGCTGAAATCTTATGTGTTCTTTGATGAATTGTTACTCTGCAGGTGTACCAATTGTCCATTGAAGCTGCCTGTAACCTTTCATGGCCAGCAGATAGAATCTTTATCCAAGTCCTTGATGATTCTACTGACCCTGCAATTAAGGTCCAATATTACCTTCTAAATCTACCAACAAAATAAATGTGACTGTCATCATTTCTACTAGTTAAAATTGGAACTTGTACAAGTGGAAAGTCCACAAAATTGTACTAGTAATTACCAAAATTAGCACAGCCTATTACTAGAAAAAGAAGTACTAAACAATGATCTTCTTCTTAATGAAATTACTGGAATGGAAATTTTATGTAACAAATAAAAACAAGATTTTAACTGTTATATACCGACAAAAAAGGCTTTTAAAAAAGGCTCCAGCCTCGGTGCATGAAAGTATCCCTTTTAGTGTGCATGTAGGGTCCAGAAAGGTTGACTGCACCCCAAAGGATATTATGTAAAGTGATTCCTTAAGAAATCGTTATACCGGGCGTCATCATCTATAGTTTACATGAAGACAATTTTACCATTGCCTCCAGGCTTCCATTTTAGTTTCTATATACTGACAGTACCTGACCATAATTACTGAGATTGGAAACACAGAAAATAAAGCACCTAACCTGCTATAACAAGTTAAAACACACTATCAGCGTCGATATTTTTACACTGTATCCTAATTTAATTGTTGAACTTACTGTGATAAAACAACAGGCTTTGGTGCAGCAAGAGTGCAGGAGATGGGCAAGCAAAGGAGTTAACATAAAGTATGAGATAAGAGGCAACAGGAAAGGGTACAAAGCTGGAGCTCTGAGAGAAGGAATGAAGCACAGTTATGTGAAGCTGTGTGAATATGTGGCCATCTTTGATGCTGATTTTCAACCTGAGCCCGATTTCTTGGATCGCGCCATCCCTTTTCTTGTACACAACAAAGAAATCGCACTCGTTCAAGCTCGTTGGGAATTTGGTAAATATCTCTAATTTCCTTTTCTTTATGAGAACGCGAAACAAATAAAAGCAAGAGTGAAGGAGCCAGTGGTGGAGACAGAGATTTCATTAAGAGGATTCAACTTTTTAAAAAATAGACTATATCACGCTTGTGTTTCAAGTCAAGGAGATTCAACCCTTATATTTATCATGCACTTTAGTACTATTTAATTTGACTTGTAATATACATGTATAATAAGTAATTTTTTTTAGCAGCAAGAGTGGGTATCAAATGAAGCCCCTTATGTGAAGCTTCAATATGTGGCCATCTTTGATGCGCCAGCCGATTTCTTGGAGCCTTGGTGCAAACAAAGAAATCGAAGGTAATCGCCTTTTCTTTATGTGTGATCAAGAAATCACAGGTTCAAGCTATAGAAATATCCTCCACTTTAACTATTTATTTTGACTTATAATATTATGGTTACGTACAAATGCATAAACCCAATATGGTCTATTGTACAACCCTTCTCGACCTCGAGCTTAGTCGGAGGCCGTAAAACTTAGTGCACCAAGCTCAGGAGGTAAATTAATTATACTAATCAAATAGGATAACTATCTTTTATGGGTGTATATATATAAATTGTTCAGCCCTTTTGACATGAGAAATGTGTCTGGTGTACCCGCGAAGGCGTTCAAAAATTGCTGTAAGTCATTTGTCCAATTCAAATGTGGCATCTTGGCTTTTTTGAATTTCCATTTTAGAATGCGTGACCTTGATAATTTGTGAAATAGAGAAAAAATAACTGGTTAGTTGCACATAATTAGCTTGGGGGAAATTCAAGACTTGGATGGTCCTTAAAGATTGACATTAGTCAAATTCATCTTTATTACTAAGTTTGACGTTAGTCAAATTCATCTTTAGTAATCATAGACCAAATCAAACTTTCCAGCCATGCCCATATGAAATAACCTACTCAATAACACTTTGGTTTTTCTCTCACAGAAATTTATCAGTTAAAGCTCAGTAAAATTTCATGTAAAAATTGTTAAACAAGAGCTTCTTTCCATAAAAATAATGCTCGTTTTGCAGTGAACGCTGAAGAGTGCTTGTTGACAAAAATGCAAGAAATGTCATTTGGTTATCATTTCACAGTGGAGCAAGAAGTTGGATCTGCAGCCCATACATTTTTTGGCTTCAATGGTAGGGCTATCCACACCCAAAAATACTGGTTTTGTAAAAGAAATCAGCCAAGATATTATTATTATTATTATTATTGATGTTGTTGTTGTCACCGTTGTCACAAGTAGATTATTCCGAGCATAACAATTACAATTAGATACAAATAGCTTAACATTGAGGAATCAACCACTGATAATTGCGTCAGGATAGACTACCTACATCACACCGCCCTGGGATACGACCCTTCCCTGAATGCTGCGTGAACGTGGGATGCTTTGTACATCTGCCTGTCCTTTTACTTCCAATTCTAATGCAATATGAAGTTGCCACATAATAGAGAAATAAATATACGTACAGTTATTAGTATATGTTCAAGGAGACACCAAATGTTAGCACTTCGGTTATGCTACTTTGCAAAGTCTCATTTGCTTGAGAATTTGTTAATAGAAAATGGATAATTTGAATGTTGCAGGCACTGCTGGTGTTTGGAGAATGTCAGCTCTTAATGAGGCAGGAGGATGGAAAGACAGAACAACTGTGGAAGACATGGATCTAGCAGTCCGAGCTGGTCTCAATGGCTGGAAGTTTGTTTATGTTGGGGACGTTAAGGTACAATCACACATATCTGCTAAAAGGATTTAACTTAAAATACACAAACAACGTACATAATTTTTTGTACTATCAATATATTTCAAGGAATAATTACCTTTTTGGATCGCTCAAAAGAATAATAGTCATCAAATGTATAGGTTTTGTATATTAAATACAAATATGCATACCATATACATATATGTAATATACATATAATATACACAGTCAGTGTATATGTTTTGTATATTTTGGCAAACGCCTGTAATTAATTTCGATCAACAGGCCAAAAATGGAAAAAGCCCATATAATCTGTTGTAAAAAGTGACAGTATTAGGTAAACAAAAGATTGGATTTTAAAATTGAAATTGAAGGATAGACGGTAAAGGGTCAAGGGATGTTCTTTTTATCTCATCGATATGAAGAATATCTCAAGATAGTGGAAGTGAAATGATGGTTCTACATCCAACATTGTTGTTACCTATGATGCTCAAACTCTACAAAAATGTCAGATACATGCGTGTCGGATCCTCAAAAAGTAGTGTATTCAGATCGGACACAAGCGCGGCAACATTTTTGGAGAATCCAACTAGCAACATGGGTTAGAATTAAAAATTTCTTCTTCTTTTACCCTGTTAGGTGAAAAGTGAATTGCCAAGCACCTTCAAGGCCTATCGCAATCAGCAACACAGATGGTCTTGTGGACCTGCTAATCTTTTCAGAAAAATGGCAATGGAAATTGCAACTAACATGGTATACTTCAAACAATCCCTTCTTGTTCGAGATTCACTTAACATGACAATGGAAAACTTCTAACAACTAAAAGATGGTTATAATTTGGTTTTTGATCATTGCAGAAAGTTTCTGTATGGAAGAAATTTTATCTGATTTACAGCTTCTTCTTTGTCCGAAAGATCATTGCACACGCCGTGACATTCATCTTGTATTGTGTTGTTATACCTGCCACTGTTTTCTTTCCTGAAGTTCAAGTGCCTAGATGGGGAACTATATATGTTCCATCAGCTATTACTATTCTCAATATACTTGGCTCTGCAAGGTAGAGTAAAAAAGAAAACTTTTATCTTGTATCGGCATGTATTTAGTTCATTCTTTGTTTCTTTCTTATTTATGTGTATTGAGTTTATTCAGATCAATGCAATTGGTGGTTTATTGGATCCTATTTGAGAATGTAATGTCCCTCCATCGGACGAAAGCAACGTTCATTGGCCTGTTTGAGTCAGGAAGAGCCAATGAATGGATTGTGACAGAGAAACTCGGAGATGCTCTTAAGACCAAAAAAGGCTCAAAAGCACCCAAGAAAATTCGTTTTCGAGTTGGAGAAAGGTACAACTTCTCCAAAATCTTTAAGTGAAAAAAAAAGAGAGAGAGGAAATAGAGGTTTTGGAATTGAACTGTTGGTAGAACTAACTTACTATATTGTTTAACATGGCAGGGTACATGTTCTTGAGCTTTGCGTCGGGTTGTACCTACTGTTTTGTGGGTGGTACGACTTTTCTTTTGGGAAGACTAGGTTCCATGTATACCTCTTCCTCCAAGCTATTGCTTTTTTCGTCATTGGTTTTGGCTATGTTGGTGTGTTTGTTCCCAATTCTTAATTCGAATTGGGGACTTCTTTTTTGGTGCAAACTTGGATTGAAGTTAGGAGTATTACTTTGTAAAATTATGAATATTAGCTTGAAATTCTTTTATACCAATGTGTAAAAGCAGCTAAGTGCATGCTTCATTTGTATTTTTCTTTTTCGTTCTTTATGTGTATTAGTCGATGAGTAAGTCATAAGAATTGTGAAGTGCCAAAAGGATTGGTTGTTTTTTTATACAAAAGATATATGGTAAGCATTTTAGTTCCTTCTGTACTATGCTGTAGACTCATCAAATTTTCTTGCTAATGTACATATTAAACTCTAAACAGGAGAATTCCAATAAGTGATTAATTTCATAGAGAGACTATAGACTACAGTCTATTCATACATTTAACTGGTAAAAAGAAATCCAAGGTCCTACTGATAAACGCAAACGCAGTCCCAATCAAAATTCCAGCAGCTATTCAAGCAAAATGCTGAAATGCAGCAGCAATTAGATAGCCACATGTTTATCAGCACTCAAGGAATCTGCAGTTTCAAATACAATCAGACCTGTCTATAACATTCATCGTCTGTAACAACATTAACCATAACAGCCAAGTTTCCTTTGGAAGCGATTTTAAAGTTATGTTATATTATATGTTCTCCATAGTAGCATTTCGCTATAGCATTCAAACAATATCCAGGAAAACGACACCATTATAGAGAAATTTGACTGCATGAAGAACACACCTCTTGCACTTCATTTTTTGGGACTTCTCCAATTCCTCCAGACAATTTTTATCAGCAAAATAAAAGAAAAACATTTCAACAACAGTGAAACAGCATCTCTGGAGGAATTAAGATTAATCTATTGAAGAAAATCAGAACCCTCTATGTCTAGCAAAATGGTTCAATGTCATGAAGTCAAGAGAAACTGCTGGACTCTTATGAGAAAGAGATAAAGAGATGGAACCAATCAAGAAACACAAACTAAACTGAAATTCCGAGCAGTCACGTATAACCAGTGGCGGAGCCAGAAATTCTAACAAGGTGATTTGAAAACCATATAATGTCACAACAGAGATTTAAAATTGTAAAATAAAGTAATTCTTGAACCACCTCTGTCAGTAGGCTAGAATCTTCCTGTATGTCAAGGGGATTCCACGATTTATTCCCTACTTACACAGTATAATTTGTTGACGAAGGAGGTTTAATTGAACCCCTTTGCATCCACCTAATTCCGCCCCTGGATATAGGGAGATCACAAAGGCCATAGACTAGAAACAATGGAACTATTTGGGAGAAGTTTGTTTAAGAGAGAAGCTTAACTAGCCAACAGCTCCCTCCGGAACAAGTCCACTAATGTAAGCAGATCCAGACAGCACACACAAATCCATAATCCATCCAGTGATCACTTGATAAACACGGATTCATTCACAACATTCAGAGAATTCAGTGTCATATTTCCATTGCTGCACATTATTAATAAATCAACATTCAGTCTGGAGCCAAACTCCAAGTACATCCAGAATTATCAGGTAATTAATAAATACTGAGGACTGACTCTAATTTCTTCAACTAACATCCTGGACAAGGCAACAAGAGAATCTACAAAATTAAAACAAGCTTTTTAGGAAAACGTCATCTCAACAAATTGACTGCACCTGAAAGAAGATGTTTGTTAATGGGATAACTGAACTTCTTATCAATTTAAATTGATCGTCGTTGCTAACTACCTTTTATGAAAATTTAATCAAGACTATGTCTCTAAGGGCATCATACCCTGCTTTTATTCTTCTAATTTCTGGTGAACCTTCTTTGAAATTGTCTCCAATATGTCATAGTGACCATAACCATGAAACAGGACATTAATCGGACTCTCCCCCTCCTTCCTATATTCTTCGCCATAATTTGATATATTGATTAAACTGCCAGAGCTTCTATCTACCATATAGACAGAAATCGAGGACCTGCAACCAAAAATTAGGAAATGTATCAACAAAATTGACAACATATTCTAGAATCACAGCCTTAACCAGTGTCATGAAGTGAGAAATTAACATAGTACATTAACAAAATGGTTCCATGAAAGTTCAAGCAATTGTCCTACTTGATTGACTTGAAAGTAACAAGAGTAAAGTGGATGTCAATGGTGATAACTAACAAATCTTAATTACCATAAATGAACCTTCTTTCATTATCCCACAGCAGAAATGAGATTGTTAAGAGCAAACCAGCCATGTGATTCTATCTTATATTATAAACCTTGCCTAGAATCAGAATTTAATGTGCTTTAACTCTTTTCTCCTCCCCGACGAGAGCTTAGTTTCTTTTCCTTGTCAATTTTCTCATAATAGCATTACTGCCTTTCTCGTGAATTTCACAACATCAACACCCAAAAACATATTTAGTTGGTTATATAAATGAATAGTGATGAAATGATCAACCATGAAACAAAAACATCACTCACTTGAGAACATGAGAAGCCATTAGTAGCTCTGGTTCACCTCCCCACACATATGGCTTTTCAATTCTTTTTACGTATGCATCAAAATCCCCTTCAATAAACCTACGTAACATGAAAATAACACATAATCATAAACATTTGGCACTGCATATCGAGAAGGAAACAAATACAAGTATGAAAGCCGTAAACAAAGATATACCATTCAGCTTCTTTTCGCCTCTTTAACAGCTCGTCAACAACCTGTGCAATGGAAAAATTAAATATTTCAAATTGTTTCCAATATCTATATCTTTAATACACAAACCAAAAGGGATAGAAAATGAAAATACCTGAGCTCTTAATTCATCAGCAAGTTCTCTCTGTCGATTCTCATCAGGTGCTTCCTCCCCATTTCTCAAACAAGCCATGTGTGCTATCGCTCTAAATAGACATCTCCCATCCGCCGGAACCCCTGTTACAGTCACCATTCAATTTGTCAATTCTCCAAACAACTTGAAACTTAGGAGTCGTTTAGCCATGAGAGTTATTAACTTCTTCTATTTCGGATACTTTTTCACTTTATTTCAAATCAGTGTTTGGTTATAAAATTTCCAAAATTCCAAATTTGGAAAAGTGCTCCAAACGCGTTTTTCCAACTCCATCTTCATAAATTTCAAATAAAGTAATCTCTTCTCTCCTTTTTAAAAAGTAGAACCAAACACAACTCCAATTTCATAAATTCCAACTTTGTCAAAAATATTTGGAATTTATGACCAAACACCTACTTAGTCACCCGAAAACTGAGCCAAATCCCTAATTTCATTATTCCAAATTAGTTTTTCAATTCAATCCAAATAATGCACTCCTCTAATTCACACTCATCCTCATCAACTTACCTGAAATTTATATCCATTTTTCACACAGAATGATAAATACAAATTCAGCAATTGATATCTTTGAATAATAAAACAAAAATAGTATAATGAACATATGTCATGAAAAAAAAAATTGTACCAGTGACTCTATAGTTAGCAGAGTTCTGATCACCGTCATCTAAATTTACAGACTTCTTATCAGTCGAAACAGCTACATCAGAATTGACGTCCTGCAGATCAATAGATGGCGCTGCTAAACACGAGCAAACACCAAACAATAGCCAAGCAGAATCAGGATTATGTAACCATCTCGCTGGTCTAGAATCCCAAGCCACATTCCAAGACCCTTCACCTTTCTTAGCAAGCTCATAATGATGGTGATGATGAAACACCGTATTATTATTGTTATTATTATTATTACGCCGCTTTACATCCTTATTTCTCCTCCCAGCAGGTAGAATCGCATGCCATATTGAGGCAGCACCACCTCGATTTAAAGATGCTCCAATAACACAATGACTAGAATGATGTCGACTCTGTAACTGATCTAATCCGACTAATACTGATTTTGTAGGACTAGTAATGAGTCTGCTATAGCCCGATGGCGCTGAGCCGTGGGCGTGAGATAAACAGAGTGATGCAAAGAGCCAAGGCTTAGGACGTGCACAGAATACTCCAAGCATCACCGAATTGAATGAATAATTTTTCAGATTATTGGATATAATTTAGCTTTATAAGCTAAATTGGGCGTTCATTTTTGTTGATTTAGGTGACTCTTGTTGAGAAGATAGAGTCGCTGTTTTATTATAGGAGAAGGAGATGAAGAAAATTCATTGTTTTGAGTGGTGACGGCGAAACTTAAACCAACATTTTTAGTGTGAGAAACAATGATAAAAAAAAATGGTACAAATTGCACGAATTGTCCTTCAAATGGGCTGGTATTTAATTTTCGCCTTTAGCAATTAATATTAGGGATAATTTTATCATAAAATACTACATTCATGTTGTTATATTTTTAATTTACATCTATATAGTCAACTTTTATTTTTTTTACAGTGGTATTTGTACACACGATATAAATAATGTTTCAACCTTATATAAAAGTGTATAATAATGTATAAAAGAGTCATTCTGGCTAATATTAAAAATATAAGTCATTTTGGGTAAATATTTTTTCCAAATAGATATAGACTGTTATTTTTCCTTAATCTTATGCATAGTATCCATAAGTTTTTTAATGGTGCGAAATATAACTTGTGAGATATTATGATGTAAAAGTATAAATTTATACCTCACAAAAAAAAAAAATTGACGGACAAAAATTAAACAACACAAAATAAGGGCATAAGTGACAATGACCTCAAAAAAATGAGGGATTTTTAGAGAGAGAAAGTTTTGGTGGGACCCATATAAGCATGCTGCTTGCTGAGGTATCTGCTCACATATGATTCGAGGTTGGTCACCTCGGCCGTGCGGTTTGAGTCTTCTGACCGCTGTTCCCAAAGTACAATAACGAATTGACGATATTAACCTTAAACGGTGACGGTCTACCGTTGATTCCGATTAATGGAAGGGTAAATTGGTCATTTGATAAGGTGGTTGGGTGAAAAGAGTGTATCACGTGCATAGCACGAATATTCGCTGGAGTGAAAAATGCTTTGGGTTGTTGAGTTTATTTTTTAAAGTTGTTGTAGCTTGCAGGGAACTTTCATGCAGCTTCCAATAATTTAATTACACGTGGATTAAGACCATTTTTGTTGTGAGGATATTTTACTGATTTAAAGTATTTTTGAGAAATAACACTAACTTCACTTTATTTTTTTAAAAAAAATATTCTGGTTGTCTTTAATGTTAGGTGGCATGTTTTTTATGAGTTCTTTTGGAATCAACTAAACAACTCAATCACTTTATCTGTTATATCTTCTTGTGTAGCCTAACTAATAGGTCCTTAAAGCAACAAAAAAAGAAAAAGAAAAATGAATGAAGCTTACATTTATTTAGAAAAAAAAAAATGTCATGTCAAACTGTTAATTGAGATGAAAGATGCAATTACGTTTGAATTTGTCATCATTTGTCTGTGAATCTTTGTGATACCACCAAAATTAGTTACTTAAACTTATAACCAATTACATCATATATTGGTTTAACCATTGGATGTTACGGAGAACCCTCCAATACAACACATATATCGTGAAAGCCAATATAATAGTGCACCATCTAGCCAGTTATGAAAGCTCAAACATACCTCACGAGCTAGCTATGACAGAAACTTTTTTTTTTTTTTTTTTTTTTTGTGGTGTGTTCCTCCTTTATTTGTTGTACCGTTGTTGAATAAAAATTATTTAGATAACATCGTTTAGTCTATCACCGTTTTAATAAACTATTTTACTTTCCTGCTTTTATAAAGTTTCTTCGGTTTTCCCAAAAAAAAAAAAAAAAATACCATCATGCATTTGCTACATGTGTGAGATCGATCCAAATAATGTTACGGAGTTTCAACTTTTTTACAATGGAGAGTTTAACTTGATTCATTTATATATAACCTTTTAAAAATATTCAGAGTGATTTCATATTGATATCTTATTTGAAAATGCTACATAACTTTATACGGGTAAAACTGAGGGCATGGATATCCTCGGTTTCCCGACATAGAAGCTAGGTTCGGTTGGGGTCGGACCGATCACATCAGGTCCCGGGTTCCGAGCTCAAATTGGAATGAGATACCGAGACACGATGAGAATGCAGTTAATCACCATAATGGGGAGACCGAAATATCCGCCACCAGCCGGATATTTCGGCACCGATCTCGCCATCAGTTATTGAGGAATTTTGTGTCGTATTTAGATTTGTACTAAAGTCAGGACTCCTCTACGATATAAAGAGGAGGCCCTCATTTATTTTCAGCCACTTTTTGGACACACACCCGTGTACTAAGCAGGCAATATAATCATCAGAGTTCATTCATCTTTTCTAAGTTTTCACCATTGTTCATTGTTCATTATCCGACCGCAGTGGATAGACCTCGGTTCTCAGTGCCCAAGGCCGATTGATACTCATCGCGGTCGGATATGTTATATTTCATTCTATTTCATTGTTTGTCACGTAATTCAATATTGTGTCAAATCAAACCGCATATCCTTAGCACCGCATACAAATTCAATAGTTATCCACTTTAGGGAAAACAATAACTATTTTGTTAGATTTGACTGTTCATGGGGGCATAGAGCAATTATGTTATATTCTACAAATTCAAGTTGGAGTCAAGCCACTATATTTCCTCCTTTTTTTTCTTTTTTTTTCCTCTTTCTGTCGTGGCCTATCACACCCACCAAAATATTTTCGTTTTTGAAAATTAATTAAAGTCAATTAATTTCATGAGGCAAGGAACAAGACTCGTCTAGATGTTTAGCAGAAGGAACAGCTTGGCATTTGACGCATGCCGTTACGGATAGTAATTTTATTAAAAGGAAAATCAGTATCAAAATTGTGTAGCGTTATTATATTTTTTTTTTCCTACACAGTGTCCGGTACTGCGTAACATTATTATACGTTTATGTATTCGAACATAAATTCTTGAACGTTTTTTGAATAAAATTTACATATTTGAAAACTACGTAAAAAGTAATATAAGTCACAATAATTAACAATTAAAAATATTTAAAAGGCATATAAAAAAATTGCAGTCAAGAAAAAAAAAATTGCCTCTTGAAATCCGAATGCTACTACATAAATTATGACGGAAGGAGTATTACTTTTGCCATTACAAATTAAAGAAGTCTTCTTTTGCCCTTTAACCCTAACGCAAGCTTCAATTTAAGGACAAGTTTAAACTATAGTAAAAAATTGACGTATAAATTTGATATGTAATTCACTCATTTCACAATTGGCTTTACCAATGATAAGAACAAATACTAAACGATTTGCTAAGAAAAGAATATATGTACTAAAAGTTAGATGGAGGATAAAACTGATTCGGATAATATATATCGACCAAACTGATTCGGATAATATATATCGACAAATTTGATTCTTTTCTCATTTTATTAATCATACAACTGTCTCTCATTTTTCCCTATAAAAGAATAATAACTTTATGGAGGCTGATAATTAATTAAGGGTCTGACTTTTGAGAAGAGAATATACTACAAAAAATCCAAAAAAGAAAACAAAAGTGAAGGACTATTCAATGGTGGAGAGGGTTTGAACGTGGACATTTAAGAACAGCTAAATATACTTAACGAACATCGGTAGGAAAGAGTAGTAGTAGGTCCAAAACCCTCCAAAGGCAAATAGGTGATGTTGACAAAGATACATTGTTCCAAATATCACCAGGCAAAGTTGAACACCTTCACTAGAAAATTGCTAAATGGTACTTATCTGATTAACTAGCAAAACATGCTCGTGCGATGCACGAACCGAACATGTATATTCACTTTAATTAGTCAGTCTTTAAAATTTGTATTTTATAAATAATTTTTAAAAACATTCTAATTGTTATTATATATAGCAACATATACAAAATGTATTTTATGTACCATCACTTTAGTTATAATTAAAAAATGGAGTTTAAAAATTAAAAACATATGACGGAATTAAGTTTTTGAGATGGAAAGAGTCTGACTTTTTTCTCATTGTCATGACAATGAAAGTTGTTCATCGATGTGAAAAAGAAAATTAATAAGAATATGAGCGAAAATTAATATTTTGATTCTAGATTTTTTCTTTTAAATTCTTTAATATCTTATATGTATACCGACGGGTTGATATCCATCTCAATTAACTAACTGTTCAGATCCAAACATAAGAACCATTGTTGTATATATTGAATTTTTTTTAAAAGCAAAGCTAATAAAATATTTTTATTAAATTAATTAAAAAATATGTTAGTAAGGGGTAAATTAGTTACATTATAATTTTTTATATTAACAATTATAGATCAAAAGAATTGTTACAAAGAAATCAAAATTAGAAAGATTATGTTATATCGTAAATCACCAAATTTCAATTTCGAAATGAAAATATAAAGTAATGCATTTTATAAATGTAAAGAAACAATAATAAGAGAATGCAAAGGAGAGTAAAGTAAGTAAGGTATTCACAAAGAAGGAAAACGGGGATAAAAATCACTCCCTCCCTCCCTTCACTTTTACTTGTCCACGTTAACATATCAAGAAAAAGAAATTTTTCTTCTTAGTATTTTATCCCTCACATTAATTACTCATTTTCAAAGGCTATTGAGACTATACACTAATAAATATGGATATTATGATAAAATATATACTTCATTTATTAATTCTTAAAGAACATGAAAAGTCAAAAGTGGACAAATAAAAGTACATGGAGGGAATAAATATGTGTAGGAGAATTAAAATTGAAGTGCATACATGTATACATGAGAAGCTGCAGCACTATGACATATGTCCAAGTAGGATAAAAAAGTAGTGGGTAAAGTGTACAATTTATATAACTTTTGGTACAAATTTACATTTCTATTGTTCCTCCGTTCTTCACGTTTAAAGTATTGACAAAGAAGGAAAATAAGGATAAAAGCCACTCCCTCCGTTCATTTTTACTTGTCCACGTTAACATATCAAGAGAAAGAAATTTTTCTTCTTATTATTAATTTTACCCTTCACATTAATTACTTATTTTCAAATCATTTTCTAAGGCTATTGACACCTACACAAATAAATATGAATATTATGGTAAAATATATACTCCCTCCTACCCCACTTTCCCTTTTGCACGCCCCTTAAGAAATCATAAATAAAAGATATATTTTATTATCTTACCCCTATCTCTCTCCAATAAATACATTCTAATCAAAATTGACTATTTTCAAGAATATTTATTACTAAGGGTAAGATGGGAAAGATTTAATTAATTTTATCTTGATTTTGTAAATGAACAAGTAATTTGGACATATATTTATAGTAATGTGGCCAAGTAATATAGGACAGAGGGAGTACTTCATTTATTAATTCTTAAAGAATGTGAAAAGTCAAAAGTGAACAAGTAAAAGTGCACGGAGGAAATAAATATGTGTCGGAGAATTAAAATTGAAGTGCATACGTGTATACATGAGAAGAGAATAAATATTCAGTACTATGACATATGTCCACGTAGGGATAAAAAAGTAGTTTAGTAATGTGGCCAAGTAATATGGGACGGAGGGAGTGCTTCATTTATTAATTCTTAAAGAACGTGAAAAGTCAAAAGCGAACAAGTGAAAGTGCACGGAGGAAATAAATGTGTCGGAGAATTAAAATTGAAGTGCATACGTGTATACATGGAAAGAGAATAAATATTCAGTAGCCAAGTAATATGGGACGGAGAGGGTAAGATGAGAAAGATTTAATTAATTTTATCTTGGTTTTGTAAACGAACAAGTAATTTGGACATATATTTTTACTAATATGACCAAATAATATGGGACGGAGGGAGTACTTCATTTATTAATTCTTAAAGAACGTGAAAAGTCAAAAGTGAACAAGTAAAAGTGCACGGAGGAAATAAATGTGTCGGAGAATTAAAATTCAAGTGCATATGTGTATACATGAGAAGAGAATAAATATTCAGTACCATGACATATGTCCACGGGGGATAAAAAAGTAGTTGGTTAAAGTGTACAATTTATATAGCTTTTGGTGCAATGTCTTAAAGAACGTGAAAAGTCTGTCTTAAAGAAAGTGAAAAGTTAAAAAAATGAATAAGTAAAAGTGCACGGAGGAAATAAATGCGTCGGAGAATTAAAATTGAAGTGCATACGTATATACATGAGAAGAGAATAAATATTCAGTACTATAACATATGTCCACATGAGATAAAAAAGTAGTTGTGTTAGTCCCTCTTGGACACTTATATATAGTAGAAATATATATTAGAAAAAGAAAAGTGGAATCTACGTGTCTGTTTAGTAATGAATTGGGCTAAATTCATATCATAGTACAATCTGCAATACTTTTGGTACAAGTCGTTGAAGTTGTGTTCGTAATCCTTAACCACTTATATATAATAGAAATTTGCCATGTTTCCCTTTTCCAGAGAATCAGTTCGATTAATTTTTGAAGTTAGAATTAGATTAATTTAATATTTTAAATTTAAATTTAAATATTCAAAAACTACACAGTAAATACTATAAGTTTTTTTTTTTGGTAAACAGTAAATAGATAAAAATACTATAAGTTGTAATTTTTCTCATATCAATATGGTGAGAAAATACATCTTAAAATATTGATTATAGTTCATGTAAATTGAATTTCGAGAAGCGAAAAGTGACACATATTTTGGAACCAAAGGGGGGAGTTACTTGTATGACTAACAACCTGTTTGGCCAAACTTACTTGTATGACTAACAACCTGTTTGATCAAACTTCTAAAATTTATTTATTTTAAAAATTATTTTGTCATAAGTGTTTTCTGATAGAGTGAAAATAGCAGTTTGTATTTGATCAATTAATTTTAAAATACTTTGTCAATATTAGAGTAATAATTTGTGTTTGGCCAAGGTTCCAATGCTTCTAGAAAATAGCATTTTTTAGTTTTACGAAAAACAACTTATGCTACTACTCAAAAGTACTCATTTTTTTCCTAAATATTTGGTCAAGCATCTCATCTCTCTAAAATAAGCACTTTTTGCTTCTCAAAAGTTTGGCCAAACAAATTATAATTCATATTCGTACTACATATGATTTATTAAAAGAGAATGTGTTCTTCAAAAAAAGTTTCTATATTTTCAAAGGGGTGAAAATGATTTTCAACCCCCAACTATAACAACAACAACAACAAACCCAGTGTGATTCCTAACTTTGCTTTAAAAATCAAACTCCCCCCTCAACTATGAACAATAGACATTCTTCCGCCTTTATCCTATGCAATGTCTATTTTACCCTTGACGTTTTCAATCCTCCATCTATATAACACATTTTTATATTATATAAAATTTATTTCTTTAACCTAGGTATTTATAGATTTTTATTTAAATTCATATTATAAGTAGAATAATACTTTTATGAATTTGTCACAGAGTCTAATATTACTTTTTATGATTGATAGTTTAATACACACACACACACACACACACACATATTACCTTGTTACATCCCGAATTTTCACACGTTAAAGTCGCATTATGAGTTAGTCGACTTTAGTTCGAAAGAAATTATCTTGAGGTTAAAAGGGATTGAGTTTATTAATATAAATGGTTATAAGAGTCTATAAATAAGATTAGTAAGTGGCAGAAGGTTTGGAGGGTGAATGAATCAAAGAAGGATGAGTTTCGTCAAAAGTCGAAAAATTGGGAATACGATAACTTGTACTTTTGGGTGAGATTAGGAGTGCTTCACATTCTAAGCAAGTAATGATATGAAGTATTTGAATTGTATAATGGTCTCTTATTAAGTTTGGAAGTCAAACGATTTGTAATACGAAAGTCGACAAAGGGCGTCGCAAGTTAAGTTTGTAAATTTCACTGAAATTTGGGTCAGATGTTGCGGAGCTTTTCTCTCAATGTACTTGGAGTTATGGGGTAATCCACATACAAAATTGAAGTTCTATGAGTCTAGTTTCCACAGCATTTTATCGTTCATCGATATGACATCGGAGTAGAGAGATATTTGCATTTCCGTCCAAGGGTGCAAACTGCCACGGGAACAGCGAGCATAGTCGGTGGCTTAATTTTTGCCCTTGTATATATATCACCTTTTTCATGATTTTATCTCCATTTCTTCAAACTTCAAAGACCAAGGAAACCCTAATATACTCTCCAAACAAATCCTCCATGAATCCTAACCAATCCAAGTGCAAATCAATCAACTTTAACATAAAGAACAACATGGCGATTACGGAATTGTGATTTCTTCACTATTTTGCTTCTCGGATGAAAACTTCACCTTGAAGTAATTTATAGTTTGAAGTATTCTACATCACTTGAGGTATGTTTTAACCTTCTTTGCATCTCCTTGAACTTTACAAATGTTTAGACCTAGAAAATTGGAGAAATCCCATAAGAATAAGACCTTGTTAACTCTCATGAATATAGCTTAATTATTGGACTGTTTTGTATGGTTATGGTGGGTTGTTTGAAGCTGTGGTGATACGTATGGTATCGTAATGATGAGGAGGATCAGAAAAGTGGGATATGGTATCGTCTTACGGGAGGATTAAGCTACAAATAAGCCTACTTATGCTCACAAGTTGCTCGATTAAATGTCTAAATGAAGAATTCTATGACCTATGAGCTTGATTTTGATCCCGAATGGTTCGTATTATGTAGGAAATCGTTTGTAAGGCCTTCAAGGACTCGGGAAACATATATAACTCCATCGATGAGGTATGTAGGGCTTTCTATTCTCTTTGTGGCATAACTAGATTTCATATGACCTTTCATTGAAAAGTTATTCCGTTAACTTGGATCGATCGCGTTCTCTGATAATTGAGCTAACCCATACTTCATCTATGACTTGTACCAAAGTTTGCTCCACGTTCCATATCTCCTTTTGGTTATCGATTAACAGACTTTCCGTTCAACTTGTGTCGATTATGTTCCAAAATGTTTAAGCTTACCCTTTTCTCATGAATAGCTTGTATTTACCTTTCGCATTTCATATCCCTCTTGTTTATCAAATGAAGAATGATATTCATTACGGTACTCTTCACGACAAAGTTGAGTTGATTGTACTTCCTTTAATTGAGTTAATCCTTATCTTCTTGTCTATAGCTCAAAGGTGACGAACCTCCCGTTGGTATACTTTTTCAGATAAAAGTTGTGTCGATCATATTTCATAAGAGTTTAGCTAACTTTGGCTTCGTGTATAATTCATAATAAGATGTTTCCCTATACTTTTATTTCTTTGGGCCTATTGATTAAAGAATGATGAACGTAGCGACAATAACGATAGTCGGGGGATAAAGATGATAAGTCACTCCGACTATTTATATGTTATCTCTTCTGAGGTCGGTCTTGCATCGCACTTATGTATATGTATTTATTTTTATTACCGAGCCGCGCTATAGTCGACCGGATAGGCACGTAGATGTGCACATAGATGGATTTATTTCTTTACCGAGCCGTGTTGTAGGCGGTCGGGTAGGCACGTAGTTATGCATCACCACTGATCAGTTGGGCAGAGATGATGATATGATGATGAGCTCACCCCACAGAGGGATATATATTATTATACGATATGATATGTTATAAGCCTCCACCGCGAGGAACGATTTTTACAAGCATTCAGTTATATTCATGTTGTGCTTATGATTGCCCTCAGCGGCTTGTTTCAAAGTTCAGGTTGCCTCTATATCTCCGTCTTGTTATTTATATTTCTTATGCTTACACTTACCGCCCCATATATTTCGTACTGATGCCTTTCTGTGTGCTATGATCATGCCCACAGGTATAGATAGACAGGTTGGCATGCCACCCCAGTAGGGTACCAGATGTTCAGCGGTTGGTTGTTGCACTCCATTCACTACTAAAAAAAAAGACATTTTCGACCTAGCTATTTCGACCACATTTTTGGTCTAAAAAAAATCGACCACACGCGGTCGAAAAATCAAGAATTTATTTTTTATAGGATTTCGACCACACGGGGCCAATTTTTTAAAATGAAAATATAATTTCGACCACGTGTGGTCGAAATTAAATTTTGTCGAAAATTGGACCACATTTAGACCAGATCTGGTCTTTAATTTTCGTTTCAGCCTTTCTCTTTCTCTTTCTCTTTCTTTCCTCTCTCCCTCTCCTCTCTCTACCCACACAACCTCTCTCCCTCTCTCTCTCTACCCACTAGCCCCACCGTCCCGGACGCTCAACCCCACCGCCTTTCCGACCCACCGCACAAGCCCACCGTCGGCGATGTTGCATTACCTTATATATTTAGTTTTTCATTTAGTGTACGTTATATTTTCTTTTCTTTTTTTCTTTTTTCCAATGTCATGAACACAAGCCCCAAATTGAACTAGTTCTCAAGCATGCATTTCAATCTCATATTATTAGTTGCATTACCTTATATATTTAGTAGATTTGATAACTTTATTTAGTGTTCAATTTGTTTTAGGGTTTATTTAGTGTTCAATATTTGTTTTAGGGTTTATATTATGTTATTTTCTTTTGAATTTTGAATTGAAATTGAATGTTGTGTTGAAATATTGATATTGAATGAAATCAATGCGATAGACTTGTTTGAATTGGGCATGAGAAAGATCCTTGTTCTAAATTTATTTCCTCCAAAATGCAAGGATTCCGAACACTACTTCCATAGTTCGGATTATACTCAAAATTGTTTCTTATGTTTTGGTCCAATTTTTGGACTATTTTGGTGTATTTTTGGGGCTTTTTTGGTGCATTTTTTTGGACTGTTTTGGTTCATTTTTTTGGGATTGTTTTGGTTCATTTTTTGCGATTGTTTTGGTTCAGATTTTTGGAGATTTAGGGATGGTTCAATTTTGGACGATTTATTTTGGTTCATTTTGTTTGGAATATTTCGTTTTGGTTCGATTTTATTTAAGTTTTTTGGGACTAGTTTTTTATTCATGTTTTTGCTCGGTTTGGCATGGAATCTTAGTTTGAGTAATAGTAAATTCACATTTGAGTTTGAGTAAGTTGTTAATACATATATATAAGGTGGTTATTATGTAGTTATTAATGGAAGTTAAAAAGATTTAGGTACTTTATCTATCGAGTTTCAAAGAAGGTCCTTGTGCATTACAGATAGGAAGGTTATACTTTGAAATAAAATTCTTTTACTAATCATATAAATTAAATATGGTGTAACAAGTTCAAACTTTCTGCAATTTGTGTAGATGGAATCTCGTAGTTGGATGTACGATAGACTAATCCTGTTGTCGATTTGGGTTGAAAAATGAATTTGTTGTCGCTACAATGGCGTTTATGATTTTGTTGACTATGCTAAAACACTTGAGGATTTTACAATTCATGGTGTGATTAGGTGTCCTTGTTCTAAATGTGAATGTATGAAATTCAAGACCCCAGAGATTGTTAGGCTACATCGAATGGATGAAGGTTTTAAAAGTAATTATATAGTTTGGACCTCGGTTCATGGAGAAATGTTGGTAATATGATTGTTGGTATGGTTGTTGTTGATTTGGCGCGTAACAATTTAATGGTGGATTTGAAGCGGAACTTTGTTGTGGGTGAAAGTAGTAGGATGGTAGAACCTAATGTCCGAGGTATTCTAGAATGCACGACATGATTCGTGGTCTTTATGCTTATGACATGCATTGGGGCTTTGAATCGGGTGGCCATATTGAAGAACCTCACAATAAAGAGGCCGGCCACCCGTTTTCATAAAAAGTTAAAAAAAAGCTAGTCGGCCACCCTATGATTACATACGATGGTTCTACCCACTCTCAATTATCTGCAAATCCGATTATTTTGTTAGATTATTGAGTATCAAAGCAGATAATAATGTTTTCCAAGAAGCAATGGATTCTGTGATTGACCTCATGCATAAATTAGTTGACCCGACTCTAGAGATACCCGACAATTACTATAAGGCAAAGAGATTGGTATCTAAGTTGGGACCCTCGTCGGTGAGAATTGATTGATGTGAAAATGGCTGCATGTGTTAATGTGACAATCGATACTATAATGATGACGTCGATCTAGAATCTTGTAAGTTTTGTGGTAGTATATATATATATTCGGTTTAGGGATACACGTAGCGGTAAAAGAGTGGTTGTTAAGGCGACGCATTATTTACCTCTAATATGATCTAAGGTTAAAAAAAAAAAAAAAACTAAGTTGTATGCATCTAATAGCTACTATGCTTTCCTCATATAAGATGGCACGGTATATATAATATAAGGCCACAAGTTATGACTCTCAGGTGTTATGTGTCATCCATCGGATAGTGAGGCCTGGAAGCATATTGATAGAACCTATCCAGACTTTGTAGCTGAACCCCGTAACGTTACGTTGGGTTTATGTTCTGATGGATTCACTAAGCATTTTGTTTGATTTGAAAAGATATAAAGCATGCATTATGCTCCATATTCTTGTTGGCCTGTGTTTATAACCTCGTATAATCTTCCCCCAGAGATGTGCATGACTAATCCATATATATTCCTTAATTGCATTATTCCTGGCCCGTGTAATCAAAAAGTTTTGATTGATGTGTACTTGCAACCTCACTAACTCTTGACAAAGAAATCTTGTGTATACTCATTCCTTCCCTTGTCTCCATTTTGCAATCTCAGGAAGAACTATTATGTAAATGGTGCATGAATCATGGTACATAACATAAAACTAAAACACATTACTTTTTTAGTTGTTAATCTTGATTTGTTTGCAGGAGCTCCAGAGGGGTCAGGCAGTACCTCAAGATAAGATCTTCAAGCTTACTCACACGAGGAAGGAAAAGAACGCCAATGGTACAAACTGATGCGTTGAGCCAAGGGCTGAGTAAACTTGGGTAAGTTGTTAGTTAACAATAATAATATAATTTTTTGTACTAAATTAAACTATTAACATTGTATCCTTCAATTTCAAAATGAATTTCAACAACACTTTGGGGAGTTTCGAGCCACTCAGCCAAGTAGCACGCCGATGACCGACGAGTTAACACAACAATAGTGGATTGAGAAGGTTGCTCCCCTAACAAGGCAAGGGACAGTTTATGGGATGCCTAATCGAGCCTTGCGTCGATACACGTCGGCCTTGGAGCCGTAGGTGTTACTGATGATGGAGCAGTTGATCCTAAGAAGTATGAAGCTATGAAGCATCAAGTTGACCTGCTAACAAGAACACTTAATTCCTCGGAGGCTAGGAAGTTTGGGTATGCAAGCCCAGATTAATAGCTTACTTAATTCGCGACTATTTTTGATTCCCCCGTATCCTGGGGATGTTCGTAGGTCACAGCCCCCTAGCCAACCCCGTCCTTCCCAAGGTAGATGACGTAGGTCACAAGCTGACATAAATCATGCTCTTGTCGATGAGTCTAGTGGGGAGGATACGGATCATGTCTCTAACACCGAACGTTGACCTTTTTTATTAGTGTGCTTTTGGATTCTAATTCTGCTATGTTTAAATGGATATGTATATTATGTTTAAGGGTTTGAATGTAGTTTTAATTTGAACTAAAAGTACTTTTAATTTTAAGATGTTTAAGTGTTTGAATGTAGTTTATGATGTTTAAGTGTGTGAATGTAGTTTATGATGTTTAAGTGTTTGAATTTGATTGTTTATAAGTGTTTGAATGGACAATGTTTAAGTGTTCAAGTGTTTGAACATTATTTATGGTTGTTGTGTTGCATTGTTGATGAATTGGATGGCTGTTTTGGTTGATGAATTTGGTTATTTGGAAATTGGCAGGTGGGCTGCCAAAAGTGGGCAAATGCTGGAAAAAATATTCCTGGTTGAAAATCAGCCCAGATATTTCACAATTTTGACCACAAGAGGTCGAAATTGTACCCAGAAAAATACAATTTCGATCACGTGTGGTCGAAATTTAGCAATAGTGTTTCCAGATTTCGACCACATGTAGTCGAAAATCTGGGCCCAATTTACAATTTCGACCACATGTGGTTGAAATTGTGAAAATAAATTTCTTTTTATATTTAAATATAAATAATGTTTTCGACCACACATAGTCGAAAAAGTCAAATATAATTTAATATAAAAATAATTTTTTTCGACCACATGTGGTCGAAAACAATTTTTCCCTTAATTTCGGTAGAATGTGATTTCGACCAAGTGTGGTCGAAAATTTCGACCAACCTGTTAGCGACCTACGCTTGTGGTAAAAAAAAATTGGTCGAAATACAGGCTTTTCCGACCTCGTGTGGTCGAAATTTTGGTCGAAAATCCCTGCTTTTGTAGTAGTGATTTCTCCGGAGTTGTTGGTCAGAGTCTTGAGTAGGAATGCATGTATGTATGTATGTATATATATATATATATATATATATATATATATATATATAGTATGGCTATGGGTACGTTGGGACCCTGTCCTGACCAGATGATGTATATTAGTGCTCTCTTGAGGCTTACGGACTATCAATCGATGTACGGAGTGTTGTGTTTGGCCTTGCTTGCCCCGACTAATTGTCTTTCTTGGTTGTGGCCTTGTTGGCCCTAGTTATGCATATATGTGTTGTTGGGCCTTTTCTGCTTGCAGGTTGTCATGACATACTTCTTACAGTTGTTATTCAGCGCACTTGTCGGCCTATGATTCATGTTACAAAGTTCAGATATCACAGTTGGTTCGCTCGGCCCTTCCGGTGCCAGGTGCCGGCCACACCCCCCAAGATTGGGGTGTGACATACCTGTTATTTTTACATATATATGTATATGTAGATTTAAGTTTCACTTTCTCCTATTCTGGATTGTCAATTTATAAACGAGTTTTGCTTGTCATTAATGGAATATTTTAAATTATAATATAAAATTCATTTATAATATAAATAGATAATCTTTTAAGAATTTGTTATAGAATATACCTCTATCTTTATTAATTATTTTGCATTACCTGCACTGAAAGATATTTATGAAGTTATTATTACCTGTTATTTTTACTTGTATAAATAGATATCAGAGTTTTGATTGTTATTAATAAAAAGAAATTCTTTTTCTTCTCATTTATTTCATTATAGAACGGCGTTAAGTTATATACTTAACTAGTATTTCTCACTTTTCTTTTTCAATCTCAAAAGTAATATTTTTTTTTATAGGAAATTTGTTACATAGATTAGAGAGATAAAAAAAATCATGATTTAAAGAAGTAAAAGTAAAAAAGACAAGTCGATAATGTAAGGGTAAAATAGGAATTTAAAAAAGTTAATTAGGATAAAGTTAATTAGGATAAAGGGGGGAGAATGACTATTGTTCAAAGTTGAGGGGGAGTTTAATTTTTAAAGCAAAGTTGAGAGTGATAATGATTTTCACCCATTTTCAAAGTTTAAACCCAAAACGTTTAATTTTGAAGAACCTCATCCACCTCAGCTAGTATCTTGATGATGTGTTTCTTCTTTTAATTTGGACTACCACATCTTTCATGACAAATGACATTTATAACTCTTAACCAAATCTCACAAGTCTTAACTTATGTTGTGTTTCTTGGTCTATCTACCTACCCTAATATTTTTTGTCACACAGCTCATTAAATTGAACTTAGACATTAATTATTTTGTCCTTAACTAAACATCCTTTCCGTGGGGAAGGATTCTTGGTGACAATACCCGAAGATATAAAAATGGGAATACTGATATAAATATCGAAAAATCATGTGAATTAAGAATAGCCTGCCAATGGTAAGTCTTCTCCATGCATTCAATTAATCTGTGCAGAATGGAAAATATATTTTGTTGAAACTGTTCTACATAATAGAATGTCTTTTGGTGTTTATTAGTTGAAGTAAGCATTAGTACGCCTTCTTTTAATTATTATTTTTTATTATTATTATTAGAGAAGTTTACTGTTATTTTGGTGTAGTTCTCTATACTTCGCGACCAATATTTGGTTCATGCAGTCAGGAGTGAATTAGACACTCAATTTTTTAATTAGCTACTCCCTCCGTCTTAAATTATTTATCGTGGTTATTAAAAATAATTGTTTCAAATTGTTTGTTGTTTTAGAAATTGAAGGCACAATTAATTGTTTTCTCCTATTTTACCCGTAGTAGAATTTTGTCATTAATTGAGATAACACACAAATAGATTAAATATTTAATGGAGAGAGATTATAACTTAAACATAAATAAAGATAAAATTAGTCAGATACCTTTCCTAATTAATACTCTATTTCTTAAGGGACGTGTAAAATAAAAAAGCGACAAATAATTTGAGACGGAGGGAGTGTTACTAAAGACACCATATATCTTTTTTTTTCATAAAACTATATAAGAACATTTAATTATTCTATTAGCAAAGTTGTTTGGTTTTGATTTTAGAAATTCGTGATATTTTGGTCTGTTCAAGGTCCCGTAATTTGGGTTGGAAAGGCCCAAGTATATGATATGCGCCAGATGGAGACTATCAAACCTTCAATTAATTCGCCAGTTTTCACTAATAACAAGACATTTAATTTGACGCTCTGAGTCAAAGGTCACGTAATTCTTGTCTCAAAGGTCACGTGATTCTAGCTACATCTTTAAGAAAATCAAATAAGACGCTCTGAGTCTGAGTTACACCGATCAAAAACGAGAAATTTATTTGTGACCCTGATGATGTTTGACAAATTAGTGAAATAAATTATATATTTTGCGGGTCCACAAATTTTGGATCCATCATAAAAAATAAAATAAAAAATCAAATAAGTCGTGTCAGTTGTGTTTATGATTTTATACTTTATACCCTTTGGTGTTATTGTTTTAACCGAACAAATTCAGTACAAAATAATAATCTATCACGCCCCTAAACTAGGGTGGGACGTGATTGGCACCCAACCCTTACTATCCGTTGAGCGAACCCTATGCTATCTAACTGAATGTACATATGAACTCAACCTTTACTGAAAAAGCCAACAAACTATTTATTTAATGGTATTTGAAAACTAAATAATAAACTCAATTAAATATTGTCTAAAACGTAACCCAATGACAGTCATGCGCCTCTAAGAAAGCGATATCTAACATAATACATAGCCAACGGGGCATTCCACGGGAATAATATGAAATGTCTAAAATAGGTAAAAGATTGAGAAGGATCCGCTACCGCTGGGATGAATCAACGGAGCCTACTAGCTGATTCTAGAACGTCTGCCTCTAGCCACGGGTTTTGTCACCTGCCCACTCAAAATCTGCCACACGACGTGGCAGGCCCAAACGGGCTAAGTATCACCAAGGGTACCCAATAAGTTTCACAGACTACCGCCTAAGAAGGCGGAGCGAGACCTTCTGCGGTAAACATAACAAGAAGAAAATACCTTTACGGAAAGCATGTAAGCAATTTAAGGTCTGAAAACTTATAGTAGACTGAAGACTGATACTGTAAGATGAACATATAAGCAGATAACTAAAACTTGGAACTTAACGTAATAGTTAAATTGTAACAGAAACTTAATTATACATAGTGGCCCTACGTACGTGTGGTTTAGAAACATTCACGGGGAAGTGTCGGCCTGTCTCCCCAGCAAACACTAGCCACTACGAGCGTGTGGGTAGCTAATCCTTGCCTTCGTGGCACTCACGCAAGAGGAGATCGGCTAGCTCTCCTATCTGTATGTGATCACATTAATGCATGAATGAATGCTGAAACTGAACATAAGTATCACAACAAGGCACATAACAAGTGGTGATACACATAAGCATATAATACTGTCACAATTTCATGTAAAGTTGTACTGAATAAGAATAGCGTGAACTGAGTACTGGAACAGAAGAAGACATGGCTTAGGGATTTATAAAACACATGATGCACGTGGGTTCTAATGAAATTTCGTATTAGAAGAGTAAG
Source organism: Lycium ferocissimum (assembly GCF_029784015.1). Taxonomy (NCBI): domain Eukaryota; kingdom Viridiplantae; phylum Streptophyta; class Magnoliopsida; order Solanales; family Solanaceae; genus Lycium; species Lycium ferocissimum. Next base: position 7,762,807 of record NC_081347.1, read on the forward strand.
TCTTAACTTACCTCAAAAGTACAAATCAATCCCAAGTCAAATATCCCTTAAAATCGAAAGTTGTCCATCAACACTGCTAATTGTGATTAACAACACTTGATAATTCTTCTTGAATAGTAAATAAAATCAATGAGTTTAGAAGATTGCATATTCATAAAATCTGATTCAATAAGCTATATATAAAATATTGCTCGTATAGTGGAGGTCTAAAACATCCCAAAAACGAGATGGAGGATCACTGTTTGTATGAACTGAAGACTAGCTTTTTATATCATGTAAAAATAAAAAATAAAAAATAAAAATAAAAAGACTAGCTTTTTATATCTCTATTTCACATTGCAGCCTTAAAATTTCATTGAAGCAGCATGGTCCTTTGCGCTTTGTTGGCTTAATTACCAAGGAATTACTTGGTTTCCCAATCCCTCTTTAATTTCATAACTTTACTCCTAAAACTCCATTGCCTTCTCTCTTTAAATTTTCATATTTTTCTTACGTTTTTGCCTTTTTGGTAGCTTTTAATAAAGCTATTTGATGCCTACAATTAGCTAATGTTGATAGCCTTAGACGACACGTCATCTTGAACCCTAAACACTTGTTTGTCAGGAAGTGTTTACAATTCATTTGTCTAGTTGCTACCCATGTAAAGCCACCTTTGGCATGTGGGCTTGGCCCAACTCTTGTGCAATCTTGTTCAAATCCCTTTTGGTTCATTCTTTTCTATTCTACTTCATTTATTTAAATTATATTGGTCCTTATAACCCTGACAGATTACATATCCTATTAAATCCGTTATACTCAAAATTGCAAGCCTAAAAATCTGTGGGGCTTTACATTATCACTTTAGAAAATAAAGATGAGTTTTTTTTGTTGTAACATCTGATCTTATTAGTGACCTCAACACAAAATTCAAAGGGCCTAAAATCCCCTCGAACTATTGAAATTGGTGCAAAAATATCCTCCATTCACATTTGAGCCCCCAAATAACCTTACCGTCTACCTATGGGGTCTAAAATACCTTTATTGCTAACAGACCCATTTCATTAAACACGTGGCAGCTTTTAATTAGTTGCCATATATAATTAACTAATCTAATTATTTTTTAATAATGTTGACCGGATCAACCCACTTTCCCCTCAACCCGACCCGACCCCATCAACTAAAACCCCAGAAAAACGATTAGAACCCATTTTATTAAAAAAAACATTCAACGCCGCACAGAACCCTCTAACGTCGTCGTCTTCTTCTTATTAGGGTTCTTAGAAAATTATTCACTTTTCTTCTTAGTTTCCTACCGACACTGGTCTTCAAAGTTTCCATTCACTGCAAAGGCTGCAAAAGAAAAGTCAAGGAACTTCTACAACAAGTACCTGGTATTTATTTATCCCTCTTCTCAAATATATACCCTCTTCTTTCATTTAATTTCTATTCTTGAGCTTCATGACATGGTCTAGTTAATTTGTCTGATGAAAAAAATATTATCTTTAGAAATTTTACGTATTTGGTTAAAATCTTAAATTTTCATGTTTGTGAATCTTGAAAACTTAATTTTGTTTCCTTTTTTAGGAGTCCGGTAAACACGACGAATCAATCGTTGTTTGTTGCATTCTCTTTGTTAAAATTGTCAAGCACATCCTCGTTCGTTTCTTCTCCTCAACAAGTTCAGTCCCGTACTTGTAAGTGCGGATTGATTGGAAGACATTTTACTGCTACGACTCTGGAGAATGGTGGACGTCGATTCTACAAATGTCGTCTTCCTGGGTCAAACTCTTGTGGTTATTGGGATTGGATCGATGGTAAACTTCCACCTCTTGTGGAAAGTGGGTTGACCCAGTCAACATTATTAAAAAATAATTAGATTAGATTATATATGACAATTAATTAAAAGTTGCCACGTGTTTAATGAAATGGGTCTGTTAGCAATAAGGGTATTTTAGACCCCATAGCTAGACCGTCAGGGTATTTGGCGGCTCAAAGGTGGATGGAGGGTATTTTTGCACCAATTTCAATAGTTCGAGGGTATTTTAGGCTCTTTTCCGAAGATGGAAATCTAATCCAACGTCATCTTGAAACTACAACATGAGATTAAAAAGGATCCAAACGAGAAGAAATAGTCTTTGAATATACCGTCCAACATTTTTATAACAATCATCCTTTTATAATAATATTGTACTCTAAAGGCTAAGTTTTATTTGGAGCGAACTATCATATTATGTTATATTATATGTTTCATATAATAACATTTTGCTATAACGATAAAAAAAATATCCGAACAATCAATTTCTATATCAACATCTTGCTATCAAGAAATTTGACTGTATATTCATAGTTATTGGTCATCCTGGGCTAAAGTAACCTAATTAAATGGTCAATAGTTTTGAAGTCATGACACTACAATTCGAATAATATTTACTTTGTTTAGAAAATATATCAAAAGTAACACAAATTACAATTTTCTACACTCAAAAATATTTTCAACGTATCTGAAAGGCCATAGTAAAAGATTGTTTTAACTCTTAAAAAAAAAAAAATAGCGTCATGTAAAAAGGAACAGATAAAATATTATCTTCTCTCTAGGGAGAAGGGATACTAGAGTCTAGATGTCGATGATTGAGGGTTAAGAAATCAAAAAATTGCACGGAATTCCCTTCATATGGACTGGTATTTAATTTTTGTCCCTCAAATCATTGGTCTTTAATTTTTGCATCTACTTCTCATTTAATGAAAATTTGCGGGCCAAAGTATCCTTATTAGGGGCAAAGTTATGCCTTAAGACATAGTTCTTTAGTATAACTTAATTTCTACAGAACTATGTCAGACAAGGAATAGTTTTACATATAACTTAATTTCTACAGAACTATGCCGTACAAGGCATAGTTTCTATATAACTACATAGAAACTATGCCTTGTCCAGTATAGTTCTTTGAAAATTAAGTTATACTATAAATCTATGCCGGAAAATGCATACTACAAAATTAGGCCTTAAGGCATAACTTTGCCTGAATAGGCATAGTTTTTATGAAAATCTTGCTTTGCGTTTTTTTTTTTTAACTCTGCTGGGGTTCGAACTCAGAATGTCAGGGATGTTTTAGGCCACTTTTTTATTACTTAAAGTGCCTAAGGGCAAAAAAAGACCAGCGATTTGAGGGGTAAAAATTAAAGACTACCACCGAAATAGCTCATCTGTCCGAATGACCCATGAGAAATGTTTTTCAAAAAAATTGTTTTTGAACTCAATCATGGGCCTTAGTTAATTCAAATCCAGAGTTTTAGACATTTGTAACATTGTGTATAAGGCCCTATTAAGACTCAACACGACCCTTCAGAAAAATGTTTAAGAGAGGTTCTCGTGAAATTTTCGCTCAAAAGAAAGAAGAAAAATACTAAAATGTTATCTCAAGTTACTACGATGGAATCAGCCTTGGGTTGTTCGTACGACGTGAGACCCTATTTAAGGAGAAAGCATTTCCTAGCAATGATTTCTTCATACATTACTTTTAAATATCAAGTGTGCCCGACATCACCTTTTGTGCAATTTGTACAGGTGCAAGCAGGGGCGGATCTACGTGGGTGGCAGTGTGTTCACCCGAACACCTATAAAAATTATAGGGTAAATTTTACGTGTTTATATACATATATTAACTTTTCGAACATCCTAAATAAATCTGAAAAGGTTACCTCCCAGTGATGCGGAGCGTTCAAAATTTTGTCTCTAATGTCCCGGGTTCGATCCTCATTGACAACATTATTTATTTTTAATATTTAGCTTTTATTATTTTTTTTGACTCCCCTAAATAAAAATTCTAGATCCGCCACTGGATGCAAGACTGCCAAAAATGTTCAACATTGAAAAGATAATTTCAAAAAATTTCAATTGCTTAGCAGGATTGTCAAAAATGAAAGTAATACTATCAAACTGATTATTTATCCACATCATATTTAACATTTCATACCGTGTACATTCATCTGAGGACAAAATAAAAATATGAAACACGTATTTGAAATGACACAACTGGAAGTGAAGACAATGTAGGAATTAAATTGTGGTCCACCTCCCTTTATTCACACGCTACCCAAAACTTGGTCCATGGCGTATTGAGTGGGAAGAAGTAATTTGCCACCAGTCCAGTCAATCTAAATTTTGGTGAAGTGTACGGAGTTATCTATTAAAATTACAAGGAACCTTTTCTATATTTTACACGTCACTTCCATATAGGGCTCTTTACATAAAGCCGAAAAGTCGAACGAAATCGAAAATCGAAGAGAAAAAACAACACCTTGTTGGTTTGGTTTGATTTTGGTTTTGAATTTTAAAAACCAACAAAATTTGATTTAATTTTGATTTGATGAAAAAAATAATCGAAAAAATTTAACCAAACCGACTATATAAAGATCTATTTAAAAATTATAATTTCACACACATATATGTATATTTTTATATAAAAAATTTACGGTACATATTATTTACTTACACTCTTAGCTCGTAATTTAGGTGTTTGTCTTTCTAGTTTCTACTTTAATTTTTTGCCTTTACTTTCTAATTTGATTTATAATTTTTATTTGGATAACTCTGAGAAATTATTGCATGTCCAAAATAACTTGTCTTGCCTTTAATTATACATAATTGTTTAATTCAATTATCGTCAAGATATTTTGATACATAACAACTAGATCTTTAAACTTTTGCATAAAAAATAAATTCATTGTAAGAAATATTATTATGTTTCTTGAAAATGGCTAAATTATGGGATAATGAAGACGGTTCTTTGGAGAAAGCTACATATATATAACTTGATTATATATATAATCGATAAAAAACTAAATAAACCGACAAAAATCGAAGCGATGAAAAAGCAACATTCGACTTAGCTGGTTTAATTTGGTTCCTACATTCGAAAAATGACTTAATTGATTTGGTTATCTTTTATAGAAAAACCGACTCAAACTAAACGATGAACACCTCTACTTCTATATATTACGCTAATTATATATTTCTTATGTTCAAATTAGGTGATATACCCTTTTTAGTCTTTTTAGCGAATTTACTCCACTAGACAGTGCGTCTAGCAGCTTTTTAATATTAATAACAACCAATCCTCATAAAAAAGAATGATAATTTTTATATTAAAAAATAAAATAATATTTTTTATTTTATTTTGATTGAGATAATTTATCATCACACAGGTATCAACGATTTATTTTAGACCACAAAATTGTAAAGGAGGGAGTATATCTACTGTATTGTTCTATTCGAAAACAAGTAGTTGGAGTTTAAAGACAACACGTCGGATTGTAGTATCTAGTGTACATAGAATTTATATTTTCTTTTTTCACGTGTAAAGATGAGATGGCTGGTTAACATCATTATTTTTATCAAAATAGACAAATATCAGTATGTCACTTGTCTAATACACAATTGATTTCTGATAAGAAAACAAGAAATTTCGAAAATCATGTTTTTATCTTCTTTGTTTCGTATCTCATGAGTGCTTATTGATTACACGGCATCTTAGTTTAGTACTATATAAACTACAATATATATTATATTATATTATATTACCAATAAGTGCTAAATATCAATTAACACAGAAATCACGTGCTGGAGCCTTTTTTTCTCCCCCTTCTATATCATCTATCTACTTTAAGTTATCGCTTTTCTTTTGGGACTAATTGAGATGAAATTTCAAACATTGCACAAAAAATATAGTCGAGACACACACTTAGCTTTATTCGTTCTGCCTTACAACCTTACTTTCCATTGTAATTTTCTATTGCACGTGTGGTTGCTCAAATCATAAGGCCATGCAGATTTAATATCATCCCACTTTCCTTGTCAATTCATTTGCAAGTATGACGTGCATCTTTTTATTTGGTTTGAAGTTGTTTGTTTGGGTAAGAGGTACTATATTAATGCACTACATCCTATAACATGAGATGACTTTCTTGAATTTCGAGTATTTTCCATCTTCATCTCGTTGTAGTCACAAAATATATAAGGCCAAAAATTTAACTTTACTGAGGAAGCGAGATATATTATATTTTATCTTATTAGTCAATTTTGTCTTTTCTCTTATAAAACTTGTTACTCATTTCGACAGAAAAAACTTCACAAGTTTTATCTACTAAATGGATGTCACAAGTTAAGAATTTCTAAATATTTTTGGAAGTCTAATGCATTTGATGAATATTGCTCGGCCTTACATAACATATATTGTTTATAGATTGATTAGGAATACCCAAATCCCGAGTCATAATCATTCGAATGCATTAGCAAAAGTAATAAAATATTTGAGGAATACCATGAACTATGATATTAAATTATAGTGAATTTTTCACTATATTAATTAAAAGGATACATCAATGGTAAATGGATCTTTGACTCAAATGAGATAAAATTCACTATTGAATATGTGTTCGTCCTTGATGACAGAGATGTAGCATGAAAAATCAACTAAACAGATAATAATAGTGATATATACTATGCAGAGGCGGATGGAGCACTATAACTTGGGGTTCAATTGAACCCCAAACTTTCAATGCAGAGTATAAATTTATGTGTAAAAGTTTATTAAAATTATAATAAATAGTAGATATGAACCCATAACTTTAGAAATATAATGGTTTAGTGCTAAAAATTTAAGATGTTGAACCCCTGGAATTTAAATCCTAGATTCACCTCTGCGACTATGAACTATCAGTTTGTGATTAGATTTGGCTGTCAATGAGGCTGAGTGGCTGAGGAACCTCTGAGCAAGTATCCGTAGGAATAAACCGACCATTTCTATTTATATACATTATGATTGCCAAGTTGTAATAGTCATTACAAAGAATAAAATTTTCAATGAGAAAAATAGACATATTCACTAGAGACATATTATGATAATGCAGTTATTTAGAGATCGAATTGTTTTCATAGATCACGTGAAATCAAAAGTGAATTTGGCCAATTCGCCTACTAAACACGTGGGAAGAAAACTAACAAGTGAAATATCATGGGAATTATGAGGCTTTAGCAAATTTATAACATCAATAATGATGGTAATCCAAACTATGTTATTGATGATCATATATATGAAGTAGGTTCATATAGATAATAACAGGTCACTATTGGTCTGGTAAGCATCATTAACTTTGTTTCTCTTATATATGGTGTATATAGTGCAAGACTTCAAGGAAAATGAGGCTAGTTATTAAACTCTCAATGTAATCCATATTCTTTATTAATGGTGTATTGAGCTACAGAATATACTTGATTGGTCAATGAATCTATATGAATGGGGCGTGGGGCTGCGTCAGTGAAATTTATGGCAAAAATTTCTAGATCACTAATAAACAACTAGTTAAATCTTATTTTATTTATATATAGTTCTTAGTCTAAAAGACACCACGCGAACTGTATTATACTAAGAAAACTAGCAAACTATATTTTCTTTCTTTACTTCTAAGGATATCCCTTTTGAGATATGCGGAGATTGTTGGAAAAAGTGATGTTATTTGAAAAAGTATTGTCCATCATTGGTTGGAAAAGCTTTCTTCTTTTTGAAAATATTATTTTTCAAAATCTAGTTATTATTTAGTAATTTAGGTAATCTTACATTTAAAGGAGTCAAACTAGGATTCCTCTATCCTTATTCAGAGATCTTGAATTCGAACTCTAAGTATTAAAGAAATCATGCTAGGGCAAGCTCTTCCTCCAATACGGATATCCGACACTAAGTGAGAAACCAAATAGAAAAGTATCTCTCTTCCAAGGTGGGTTACTTTCTTCTAGAAATTTTATTGTTTTTGTTCCCCGATTAATATTGGAAGAGCATATATATTCAATCTTGAGGGATACATCTAATTAAATTATTCACCGTGCAGAGCGAAATATCATTAAGCACTACTGCGTATTAACACACCTCAAGCTTTCCAGTAATCTTTTAGATTTATATTTTCTACAACATATATTGTGTATATTGGCATTCAAGAATCCATATATAAGAAAATTAATTACTGTTTATGTCTCTAATTGTAATCGATTTGTCAATTCTCCTTAACAGAAGGGTTTATCTTAATTAATTGACGCGATTTTTGCTCTCTTTCCCAAATATTGCAAAAGCATTGAGCATATGCTTTTGACAAATTTGGATAGAGGGCAAAAAGTTAATGCTTCATTGTTGTTTCTGGATTATGATCATAAATCATAAAAGATTAACAAGAAACTGGCAAAATTAATGATACGACAGATAAACAGAGACATGCATGAAAAAATTCATTAGCGTTTTAATTATCCCATAAATTACATACATGTTTCTAATCTTTGATCATTCAAATAATTAATTCATCGAAAAGATACCCTCACCAATTTAACATTTATATTTATATGTTGATCAGTCGATGAAGGGAAGAAATTAATGAAAATATTACAACTTACACGTGATTATGAGGGATCAAAACGCAACGTTCCCTAATATGTTAAAGTATTTCAAAAGCAAATTCATGAGGAATATGATACCTACCATAAAAGAAAAGATAATGTACATATAGAGATGCCTAATATAAAAGCTTTATGTCAAAGTTAGACGCAACCAAAACTCTTTGCTTTAAGTGCCAATAAATTAAAGAATTTCTCTTATAGAACTTTTCATTGGGAGGAAGAAAAGGAGAAGGGGGGACCAAGTCGTTGTAGCCCCTATTTTTTGTTATCTGACATTGTGTAGTACCAACTTGTATATAATTAAATTCGTGTTCATTATGATTCAACATTCTTAGATGTTAAACAGTAATGTACTAATAGATCTACCATTAAAAGGGTGCATGATTTTTTTTGTTTCCTTCTTTTGCATTGATTTTTTTTTTTTTTTTACTACTTCTATGTTATGTATCTAATATAGCAATTCCGATGAATATATTATTGTAGACATGAACCAAAAGAAGAAATCTTATTCTGAACATCATTTACAAACTAATACAGTGAAAAAAGTAGGGGAGATGATTTTTGGGTACATAAGGGAAAATGTGACAGTATGATTTAATGCTCTAAATTGGTTAAGTCATGCTCAGCACATGTGCCATACATAAGCGTATACCTTAATTAGAATATGATATCGATAAATGGAGATAAATAGTCAACTTGAGTAAAAAATATTGTTTTATTATTCCAATTTTATCAAATGTCCCAGGAAGGAATGTAACTATCAATTATTGGAAGTCAAATGTGTTTTGATTTCAAGTTGCAAATGGGATTATACATTTATATACATTATGTTATGTTTGGATTTTGTTTAGAACTATATTACTGGTTTGCATTGGTAATCGCAGACGCTCCTTGCTTCATAATTACTCTTAATTTTTGTGCTAATTCAAATGTTTAATCTATTAATGATACCTAAGGTATTAGTCCCTTATCGTCCTTTAAATTAAACTATATACTCATTTTTTAAAGAAAAAATATTTTATTGTGTGCACAAATTCTGACATTTTCTATTCTATAGTTTTACTTTTTAGATATAGAGGTGGAAATATTTAATGAAAAATTAGTTTAATCTTAACTGATTAACAAATAGTTTAGCACTGAAGAACAGTTAATTGATTGACAGATTATCTATTGATGCAAATTGCAAATAGAAAACTAAGTAGTCCTCAAAACTGTTGAGAGTAGTATTTTACTGTCTTGTAGATAAATGATTGAGAAGATGAAATCCCATGCCAATATCAACATATTATGGTGGAGCTGGAAGCTTATCTATTCGTTCGATCGAATTTATATTTTAGGCCAATTGTTATATTTATATTTAAAAAATAACTAGATAATTCAATAATTAAATTTAGAATCTAATTACTAATACTGAATATCGCTATTTTAAAATTTAAAATTCATAAAATTTAAATTCTGATTCGACCAGTGAAATAGACTATATTTAAGGAATAAATATAGAATAAAGATTATGGATCCCGTTTTCATTTTCTTTTATGTAGACGAATAGTGCAGAGTTTTTTAAGAACAAATACAGAGTAACTTTTTTTTTTCTTCTAATTATTAAAGTAACTTTAATATGAGTATTCCCTACGTCTCAAATTATATATCGTGGCTACTAAAAATAGTTGTTTCAATTGTTTGTCGGTTTAGGGGTTAAAGACACAATTAATTATTTTTTTTCATTTTACCCTTTGTAAAATTTTGTCATTAATGGAGATGACACATAAATAAAGTACATATTTAACTTAAACATAAATAAGGGTAAAGTAATCAAATATCTCTCCTAATTAATACACCCTCCAGTTCATCATAAGTTTTCACTTTGCCTTTTTATTTTGGTTCAAAATAAGTAGTCACTTACATAATCAAGAAGAAATTAATTATTTTCTTTCAAATTTATACCTATTAGATAAGTGAGTTTTTATGTAATAAAAAAGCTACATTGATTAGATAGTATTTAATTAATGATTGTTTACTCAAAATATCTATTTTTCTAAGAGTGAATATATTATTAAGGGGTGTGCAAAAAATTAAATAGACACTAATTTTGAACTGGACAAAATATTTTTTTAAGGACCTGAAAACAAAAAAAGGGATTAAATGTAATCATTGGGCTTAACGATAATACTAAACCCTTTTGTATCAACCATATACTTCTGTGCCAAACCCTTTTAAAAAACGTGGACAATTCATCAGCGACGTGTATTCATGCCTACTTTGCATTTATGTCCTTTTAAATACTGTACATCATGTCAGTATTTTCTTAGACAATGACGGCAAAAGCGTTTGGACATGATTTGATTAAAAAGTAAAATAAAAAATTAAACTTAAGTCTAACAAATACTATATGAAAGCTGACGTCACGATAAATCATTTACACCTCCTAGTTTTATTTTAAAAATTAAATTTCACCCTCAACTTTGAACAATAGACATTTTTTCCCCTGATTTTCTTAAATGCCTAATTTACCTTTACATTATCAACTTATCTTTTTCTTTTTACTTCCTTAAAATCATGATAGTTTTTATTTTCTTTAATCTATTTAACAAATTTCCTATAGAAATAATAAACATCATTTTCGAGACGGAAAAAGAAAAGTGAGAAATATTAGTTGAGTATAAGTTAATTTCGTTCTATAATGAAATAATGAGAAGAATCAAAGCAGTTATTTTATTAATAATAATCAAAACTCTAATATCTATTTATACACGTGAAATAATAGGTAATAATAACTTTATAAATATATTACAATGCATGTCATACAAAAATAATTATAAAAATAGAGGTATATTTTATTACAAATTCATAAAAGAATATCTATTTATATCGTAAATGAATCTTAAATTATAATATAAAAAATATTTCATTAATGACAACTAAAACTCGTTTATCTATAAAGACAATATTGTATAAGAGAGAATAAAACTTAAATACACGCATACACATGCATATACATACTTAACTTAATGCATTTAATATTAAAATAACAATCATAAAAAATAACTTTACATTTTGTGATAAATTCATAAAAGGATTATTCTAATTGTAATGTTAATGAACTTAAATAAAAATTTATAAATAGACAGGTTAAAAAAAATTGTATATAATATAAAAAGGTTTACATAGATTTAAGGATTGAAAATATCAAGGATAAAATAGATATTGCATATGATAAAGGGGGGAGAATGTCTATTGTTCATAGTTGGGGGGAGAGTTTGATTTTTAAAGTAAAGTTGGGGGGTGAAAATAATTTTCACCTGTTGGTTAATATATCTTGAATTTAAATCTTTTCCCAAGCATCTACTCTCTCCGTTCACTTTTACTTGTTCATTATTGACTTTGCATGCCCTTAAGAATCAATAAATGAAATATATATATTTTACTATAATACTCATATTAATTGGTGTTAGTCTTAATAGACTTGAAAAATGATTTGAAAAGGAGTAATTAATGTCAAGGGTAAAACAATAATTTTTTTTTTATCTTTTTCTTGATATACTAAAGTGGACAAGTAAAAATGGGAAAAAATACACCCACAACAATTTAGACTTTCCAGCTATTACTTTCATAACCTTGGTGGAGAACCGGCCTTGTCTCGCCTCTCCTCTAGCGACTATGGCGATTTAGGGCAGCCATGGTTCTCACCGTCTCTCCCTAGCCTTTGGTTGCGGGAGAGCCTCTCCAAAACCCTACAAACAAAGCTACAAACACCAACACAAACCCAACTTATGCCGATAGATTGAATCAAACACAACCAATCGTTAATCTTTCTCAAACTAGTTTGATACTTATTGAAGTTGTTCATGGAATTCCGACATTAAAATTTACGTTGGATGAACGACAAGATTTCATTAAGGAGGAGGGACTTCATCAAGCCATCGGGGTTAAATTATCCATGGAATCACCGGATTTATCAATTTTAAGATCGATTTTATGCCTAAGTTCCTTGGCATTAAGTGACATTGTCTCTTTGGGTTGCTTGCTCAAAGGCAAATCCTTATTCGTATGGATCAATATGATGATTTTGTGGGTGCATTATCAAGAGGCGTGAATTATTTCATGCACAACGGCAAACAACATCGAATTAGGATTTTTTCGTGGACTATTGGATTTAACCCTAAGGAGTAGACTTCACGTGCGGCAGTATGGATTTCGTTTCCAAACCTGTCGACGGATTTGTTTACTAAAAGGGCTTTCCTTTCCATTGCTTCGGCAGTAGGGAAGTCTATTGCTATGGATAAGGCTATGCAAGTGAGATCAAGACTTAGCACGGCTAGGGTTAGGGTGATCCTAGACTTATTGGACAAACATCCGGATAGCATTCGACTTCAAAGTGTGGACAAAGTTACAAGAAGAATTCAAAAAGAAGATGTTGCGACGATGGAGATTGAAGGAGCTTCGGTTGAGAAATTGCAAAGAGATGCATGTGAATATCTAAACACTAATAAGCAACAAAAAGGAGCTAGCATGGGAGATATTCCAGTAGATCTAGCAGTGGCTAGGGTGTCATAAAACTTAGCTAAAAACTCACGAGCTGGAAAGGAAGCTTCTTTGGATTTGTGTCCTAATCCGAATGGGAATGAGGATAGTCACTCGGGTAATAGTAAGACTAATGAGGAAGTCTATTCTCTTAGTGACAACGAAAATCAGGAGGTTTTGATTGGAAAGCGGCAAGAGGTGGTGAAACCGGCCAAAATCAACGAGTTGCCTAGTTTTGTGGATACGGGTGTCACGTCTGGAAGTTTGATGGTTTCCAAGAAGGCTATGGATTTGAACAATGCTATACATGATGCTAGAGACGAGGGCTGGAAAATGGTCTCACACAAACAATCCTTTAGTCCTCAAATTGGCAAGAAACTTAATGTGACAAAGGAACAAGGTCTTGTAACAAAGGATATTGTGTGTCCCAATATCTTTAGGCTCTTTCAGGTATAGAGGAGCACCAATCTAGCTCGAAAAGTGCTAAATGTCAAATTGCACATTAGGAATTGACAAACATGCTAATGCAACAACAAGTTGCAAGTTTGGTTTGTCTCATCCCCCTCTTAAAGCCGTTGATGGTCACATTGAACACTTGGGCGTTTGAGATCCCTACTTAGTCTATGGAGTCATTTGGTGAGCAACATGATGACTCTGGGCAGCAACTAATGACCATAGGAAATTACCCAGATATGGAAAAGATTGTGACCTCCACTCCAGCACATTCAAGCAACAAGGTTGAAACGAAGAATGACAAAAAAGGTGGTACGAGTGTGAAGAGTTGGGCGGACATGGTGGAGGATGAAGGGCAGGTCTCACTCCCTCCAATGCGCAGCAAGTTGAGTCCAGTAGCTCCGGCATTTGTGCTATGCCATGCCATGATTCTTAAATCTTTATTCGCGGGGCAGCTTATGGCTCAAACGAGTGCACCTTTGAATGCTATGAATAATCCTAGGAAAAGGAAGCCTATTGGAATAGTGGCCAAGAGTTATCATCCTGGAACTTTAGTGGAAGATCCATTGGAAGCTTTTGATGGTGATTTGGGCTTTGACATATTTGATGATGAAGATGAGAATGAAATACTGGATGAATGCTTTGCTAAGGTGGCTAGGGTTGGAGATCTTTCACCTACGCAACAAAGGAGGGGATTCAAGACAAAGAGAACTCATAGAAGAAAACATAGTTGGGATGGTTAAGTGTCTGAGGAAGTTGTTCTAAGGCAACTACCAATGAGAGTGGAAAAACAAAAGGAGACAAGGTACAACTACATCAACAAGGTCCAATAGATCCAAGAAGAGTTGATGAAGTATTAAGAGGTTTTGGAGCTGTTGCAGGAAGAAGACAAGGTGAAGATTCTAATTTTTATCGGGCTACACCACCTTGAAGATTTCGCAATTTCAATGAAACAAAGGTCTGACTCTTACCTTCTTGCTTATTTTAATTTTTCACTATTTAAGTATTAATATTTGTAATATCATCTTAGAGTGTGTTATAAACACTGTGATGATCATAGAATATTTAGTTCTCTCTTCTTCTTATCTTTTACATGCATGTTAATCAGTAAAGGTTTTTTATACCTGAATAGGATTAGTAAGGTAAGGCATAGCCCTCCTTGCTTGTACTTTTTCCTTTCAGTTTTGTTCTCATTATATAAATAAAAATTATCCCTAGGCACCTCGCCTAGTGGATTTACTTAACAAAAAAAAAAAGATAAGTAAAAATGATAATTTAATTGAAGTACAGCGGACAAATAAAAGCGAACGGAAAGTATGTGGTTAAGGAGTCAAATATACATTAGCTGCTACTTTCGAGCTTAACATATCCATTATTGTATTTTTATTGGATAAAAAATAAGTTGGGCATTTCATATGATTAGTTGGACAGTTTTGGACAAGAATATATAGAATAGAGACGTACATTGAATATGTGTCGTAAAAGATACTAGTAAGTCATTCTCAATTAACTAGGCTCAGCCTGAGGCGGACCCACGTGTTGATAAGGGGGGCACGTGCCTCCGTTAACTCCAAGAAAAATTCTCTATATATGTGTGTGTGTGTGTGTGTGTGTGTGTATACCTTGAAAAAGTTATATATACTTGACCCGTGATCTGTATATACTTGGCGCACTGGCTGAAGGCGTGGCTTCCCACGACATTTACCCGGGATCTAATCCGAGATAGTGCTTTTCAATAGATTTTTTGTTAATCCTCCTTTTTTTGCTATGTTAACGTCTAAGTATTAGATTACAACCCATATTTAATCTATATACTTGTATTTTTGCCACTGTTAACGTCATCATTACCAGTCTGACACGACCATTATCCCCAGTTGCCGTTGATCATTTAGCGAGCATCTATGTTAAGATAATGGCGCGCCGCGGTCTTCAAATCCTGAGTCCGTCTCTAGACTCAACGTATTTGTGATATGATAGAATCAATCTGTAAACAGTTTATAAAATTTCACATACACATACCATAGTTATTTCTTACAATTGAATAAGAATTGTAATCGCTGATTCTACTTTGATCAATTTCATTCTATGATGGTTGCGAGTCGGCCGTCTCCAAAGCTTTCTCTTTTTAGTAGTTTCTCTTTCTTCCAAAATCTGATCTTCACTTGATCATTGGTTTTCAAGGACCCTTCTGAAATCAAGTATGTTTCTTCACAAAATTGAGGGCGCATTAGATCCTCAAGTGAAGTTATTGTTATTTTTATATTCTAATGTTCTATTTTATGTAAAGGTATATGATTGAATATGAGTTTAAGAAACTAAAAAAACTACTTTTGACATCTAAGTCAGTTCTGTTTAAAGCATCAAAATGATCCCTACAAATGACGAGAGTTTCACATGTGTTTTCATTTTCTCTCTCCAAATAAAATAAGAACTATTAATGAGTGGTTTTTTAAGTGTACTTGTACGTACGTCGATATTTTCTATTTTGTCTTACTTTTCCACAAATACGTCATTTCTTGCATGCTAATGATGGATTGTACCCTATTCATGATTGATGGTATGGAAGTGACTCTTGCTATTTAATTTAAAGAATTTACCTACAAAGTTTCTATCATGATATTCTAATAGATTAAGTTAATGATGAGTAAGTGAGCTCTATAGATATGACCCAAAAAATTTAATTATCAATGATCGATAGATGTATGCCTTTTATTGACCTTAAGAGTTTGACTCGTATACAATAATGATCTCATGAAATTGATCGAAATAATAAGTAAAGATAAAAACCTAAATCATCAAAAATGAGGATATCAGTTCACTCTGAAACAAGGGCGATTCATTAAAATTAGTGGCGTAAAGCCATATTTAGTAATAGGCTTTTTTTCATACTTCTTGTTTAGAACGCAGTACTCTTAAAAGACATTAAATATTGAACTTCACATAAGAGTATTATTATTTATATTGAAAGAATTTATTCAAGTTAATAAGATGTTAGTTATGTGTTTGCGATACATTACCTGATATTGTTGTAAAAAAATTAATTTACTAATATGAAGATTCAAGAAGTTTAATTCAAGATCTAAAACATTTATAATGTTAAAAAATATTGAGTCTTTTTTCTTTCATCTTTTTTTAAATATCTTTTTACCTTTCCATTTTTATAAAGTTTTAATATTATCTAAGCAAAAATAAAATTATAAAAAATTTGGAGCCTGAAAATTTTGGAGGCCTAAAGCAAAGGCTTTACTAGCCACCCCTGCTCCGAAATATTTGCGCAATATCTGATTTACAAATATCATTTGAATTAGCATATCTTTTAATTGATATTATCAAACATACTAATCATTTAAGTCATGACTATTTTCTTCATTTGGGCAAATGCATTGTAAGTATTAAGTGCCAGGATATTAAAGAATTTATTTTTATCTAATATTTGTGCAGTAGCCAACTTGCTTTCTCTTTCTTCCGTATCTAATTCTTCATTTCTTTTTTCAATGTCCTTCTTTCTACTGTAAGTATTAAATTTTTGTTCGCGATGATTCACTATTTGTGTCTTAAGTAGTAATGCTAGAAGGGTGATTTAATTAGTTTCTTTATTTTGCTTTGACTTAACTTTTTTACTTGTTCCATGCGCTGTATCTAAAATAGCAATTCACATGAATCTATTTATTATTAGTTACTGCTGTTATACTCACCCTTCTAATTTTAGGCATCGATCATAAAACTTATAGTTAAAAAAAAAAAAAAAGGAGGGGGACTGATTTTTGTGTATAAGGGAATATGTATATAGTATGAATTGATAAATGTTCAAAATTGATCAATTCGTGCACAAAACACATGGGACAATTCTTGATACACAGTCTTATACCTGAATTAAAGTTTGATTAGCAATAAATGGAGTGTTGGTGCCAAAGGAAGCAAGTAGAATCAGCCTTACCTTAGTAATTTAGTCAAATTATTCTTTTAATTAGTTTTTTTTTAAGGGACGTGGAAAAAACAAACAAGACAAGTAAAATGGGCAAGAGGGATTATCTTTCTATAGGATGTGCCAAAACTCATAAAGAGACTACGAGAAGAATTTAGACGATATTTATTTAGAAGCAATTTTCTTCTTCAGAATTAAACAATTATGTATTTTTAACATAAATTGATACACCCTTGTCTCTCTAACAGTATATTAATAATTATATTTTAATATATTTAGTTACAAATATTGGTCAAAGGGTGTATGATTAGGATTTCCACAGTATATGTGTGTGTATTTGATTTTAAAATATAGGGCGTGTGTACTCTGGGCAGATTCTTTCAAAATTGCCCTTATTTAAACAATCAAGAATTATTAACTACCTTTTCTTTTTTCTAGGTATTTAATTATGTAAGCACAATTTGATTAGGGGTAAGTTAGTAAAAACACTCCTAATTTTCTAAGAGTGAGCAATTTCTTAAAGGGTGTGCATAGCGAAAAAAATCACTTATTATGGAACGGAGGGAGTATGTCATATTTCAGGGGTTATTTTTAAGGAATCAAAACTTTGAGGACCTTTTTTGTCCAATCTTTGAGTACACTAAATTTCATTGGAAATGACAAAGGCTCTTACAAACATGTGATCTTCACTAAGATCATAGAGCATCTTCCGTTAAGCTTTCTTCGTAATTAATGATCTTAAATTTTTGTGTTGTTTTAATATTTAATCTATTATTAATAACTAAGATATCCTCCTGTCTTTTTAAATATTTAATTAATCTATTAATAGCGACTAAGGTATCTGGCCCCTTGTCCTTTTTTAAAATTAATTTCATGTGCCGTGAATAAGTAGTTTCAAAATGTAACCCCTTTCCTTAAATTTTATAAAATCGTCGGTGAAATTCTGTTAATGTAAAATTAGTCCAATTCTAGTGAATCTATAACAAATTTAGGATTAAAAAATAGTGATTGACAAACGGATTACGAAACTTGATTATCTATTGGTGCAATTATTATAAATAGAAAGGTAGAAGCATGGGCAAACTTATCTATTTTTTTGTGGAATTACACTGGGTATGTTGTTGTTTTGTTGGCTGAGTAAAAGCACTCTGAACCAGGATCACATCGAGTGCCCAAATACAAAAGTATGATAATGATATCATTTCGGAATTGACATTTTTCCAATTACTTTTAAAAAATTTAAGCAATTTTAACTTTTGTCATATTTGAAAAAGACTTTTAACTGAGTTCTAGGCTGTTGATCACATTAACTCATTTAAATTTAAATGTGATCTTGTAAGTCGCCTTCTTTGAAAAGTGCATACGACATGTCATTCTTAACATGACCTATGCCTTTTCAAATATAATAAATTTTAATATTAAACTTTATAATTATAATTACACTCACCCTCCTCAGGTTCACTTTGTGGAATTTTACTGGATATGTTGTTGATATTGTTGTACTAAACATCTGTAATTTCTAATTTATGTAATGCATGACTTATGTACCACGAAAAAAATAAAATGCAAGAACATAAATTGCGGATGATTGCTCTAGCTAGTTATCATCATATTTTACAAAAATGTCGGCCTTTTATGAGTCACACAAGTCATGCTTATTTTACCTTCGTGTCTTCCATTGAAACACATAGATAATGTATTTCTTTAGATGATAAAAAAATAATTACTTTTTAAGAAGAATAAGAGGGGGGCTGTAATTTTGATGTTAAACATTTTGATTTTATGTAACCCTTTTCACAAGCTAGTAATTAGTTGAGGGATATTAGGGGTGGCTAGTGAAGCCTTTGCTTTAGGCCCCTAAAAATTTGAGGCCCCAAATTTTTTTTGAATTAATTATCGATTTTATGATTTAATTTTCGCGTAGACAATATTGTAGTTTGTAGAAAAATAAAAAAGTTAAAGATAATTATAAAACAAATCGAAAGAAAAACTCTTTACTTTTATAGTAGAACTATTTTAGAATATTGAATTAGACTACTCACATCTTCATATTAGTATATAAAAATTTATACAACAACATCCAACAGATTGTACTACAAACACATGATTAACGTCTTATTAACCTGAACTAATCCTTACTAATATAAATAATAGCAATAATATTATTATGAGAAATTAAACACTTTATGTTATTAAGAATACTAACAAGTATGAAGAAAAATATATAGGCCTCTTATTTGACTTTAGACTACTACTTTTATTGAGCCACCCTTGAGGGATACAAATCTATCAATTAGTACTTCTAAACTTAAGATAATCACAAATATATATATATATATATATATATATTGGACTAAAGGCGACGGGAGCACTCATCTATAAGGTTACTTGGGCACTTTGGAACTAGAATATAACGGAATAGTATTGTGAATATTCGTTCCATTAAACGGCAACACTCAATTCTTAATGAGATAAACTTATCACATCTGTAACTGATCTAATCAGTCAGTGTTTTACTAAGTGAGATATTTTTTTATATTTACTGTATTTCATTTTAAAAATTAAGAAGAAACAATCAATTGAAATCAAACATCATGATATGCATACTAAAAGTCGGACACCTACGATGCTTTTCTTTTTCAACAACGGCTCAAGCTTTCAAGGTCCTTTTTCGCTTGAATTTGTTTTTGGGTTCTTTCATAACTTCATCATATCACATGCATATTTCAAGTAACTAGATAAGAGGGAAAACTTGATCTTCATATAACACTATTGTCATTCTCGTATATTTTTTGCATTTTTGCGTTATGTCTAGATTTTCTTCTTGTGCTATTTTTTTTTTTTTTGTTTTGTTGGTCTCAAGTAACAATTCCTCCTCCAACCACCTAGCCCAACCACATCTTTATCTGATTCTTCACATCTACGATATATCTTAGGGCTAGGAGATTGATAAAAAAAAAAAAAAAAAATACAAAATCAACATCATGTTCAATTATGCAGTTAGATGGCTTTCATTCTTTTTTTTTACTTTAATGATTTATGACTTCCTATGCCTAAAATAGGAGAAATTAATTATATTTTTGAGTTGAACAAGATAACAAATTAAATCTAGTTTATAGGTCTTAGTATTCGTTATGAAACTAAATTGTCTTCAAATTTGAGGGGACAAAGAGTCGTGAGAAAATTATTAGACATTAAGTTATAATGAAATTTGTCATAAAATTGAAAATATCATTAGGGATATATTTCATTAAACCGGAACTTAGTTTGATGGCTTAAAGTAGTAATATATGTGAAAGATAATTGAAGTAGAAAATAAATAAAAAGATAAAAAAGGACATCGACCGACAAAATCCAATGAGAGTTATCGAAAATTTCAAACAGACCTTCAGTACTATACGCAGTCTAAATATATCTCTGACGTGTTCATTTGTCTCTTTCTTCTCAATCGAATGACTTTCAAATAGAAGTATGTATTATTTCATAAGAATAATTTTGTGTTTTGCTCATAAAGTGATGTTTCCTATATTGTCTTTAATTGTTCACATAGTACATCGTTTTTGCATGCTATAATTGATAATATCAATGTCACTCTTACAGATAAAAGAATATAATCTAAAAAAAGTCTATCATGAAAGTTCAAAGAGATTAAGTTAACAATAAGTAGGGGTCATAAGACGCAATTTTGAATAGCTTAACTAATGATCCATAGAGCTTGACGTTTATTTAACTAGAGAATTTGACTCACATGTAGTGACACATGAAATGGACCAGAATGACGATCTATGATGCAGAACTGAAAATATTTGCATAATATCTAATTTACAGATACGATTTAAAATTACGAATCTCCTAATTAGACTTCATTAATAATAACATACCCAGTGCAGTTCCACAAATGAGGTCTGGGTGGGTAGAGTGTGTGCAAACCTTATCCCTACCTCGGGAGGTAGAAAGGTTGTTTTTGATAGACTCTCGACTCAAGATAAAACAATATCAAAGTAGGTCAAAAAGGAAAAGGACCACTAACTACAACCAAATAAACATAATTATGACTATTCTTTTTTTTATTTGAGTAACTACACCGTCAACACCTATTTCTACCAACGGTCAAAAGAAATGCATTAAAATCACGAATCTCTTAATTAGATTTCTTGAAACATATTCATTAGGTCATGACTATCTTTTTCATTTGAGTAACTGCACTGTAAATGCCTATTTCTACTAACAGTCAAAAGAAATACATTAGAATCACGAATCTCCAAATTTGCCTAGTTCTACCAACGGTCAAAAGAAATGCATACCGCCAATGCCTATCTCTACTAACGGTCAAAAGAAATGCATAATGTTAAGTATATCTCTACCAACGGTAAAAAAAAATGCATTAGAATCACTAATCTCCTAATTTGCCTAGTTCTACCAACGGTCAAAAGAAATGCATACTGTCAATGCCTATCTCTACCAACGGTCAAAAGAAATGCATAATGTCAAGTAGATCTCTACCAACGGTCAAAAGAAATGCAATAGAATCACGAATCTCCTATGCCTAGTTCTACTAACGGTCAAAAGAAATGCATACTGTCAATGCCTACCTCTACCAACGGTAAAAAAGATGCATTAGAATCACGAATCTCCTAATTAGATTTTTTCAAACATATTCATTAAGTCATGAATACTTTTTTTTTTTTCATTTAAGTAACCGCATTGTCAGTACCAATCTGTACCAACGGTAAAAAAATAAATGTATTAGGACAATTTACCACCACCCTCCTCCTTGTATAGAAATTTTGGACCACCAAATATTATAAATACCAACACTAAACAAGGTTACTAAGCTCAAACAAATTGTTATTATAGTATTATCAAAACCTTTAGCAACCAATAAATAGTTCTTTCCAATAAGAAAAAATTGTTATCTCAACATACTCTTTATGGGTGGCTATATTAATCTTGGTAGCAAATGAAGATTTTGTGCTTTGAATGTAGTCTGACCAATTTTATTATATGAAATGGTACAAGCATAAACATACAACATTTTCTTAACGTATACAAAGGGGTACTATTTCTGATAGTATTTTTTCCCACATTTTTTCTCTCTCTCTCTCTCTCTCTATTTGTCCTTCATTTTCTCTGTTTCTCTCGCCTCTCTTTTAACGAAGACTGACTTTGGCTCTCCGGCATTGACTGGTTCTCAAGCAACTTCACTCCGGTAACTGAACTCAGCTAAGATCGGTTAGTTAAACTGTTAAAGATTAAATTTTTATTATTTTCTTTGCTTGTTTAATTGGTTTATTTATTTTATTTTATTTTATTTATGCTGTAACAACAACCCATAAAACTAGGTGATCATTTTCAACTCAGAATTCCTTTTAAGATTCTGTGTGAAGATTTTGTGAGTTTTTCATTCACCTGGGTGCATTTCAGTCAATCCTGGGAATTAAATTCCCCAAAATTCACTGTGATTTCCAAATTTGTGTTATCAGAATTTGTTGTTCCAATTCACTTGCTTTTTCCTCTGTCATTCTTGGCATATGTTATATGGTGGTGGAAGTACTGAGCAAAAACTGAAAAATGTACTATTCATACATATTCCTATATGAGATTCTACAATTAACATGTTTTTCAATTTCCTGTTATCTGATTGATGATTGTGTGATTTTCATGTGGGCTATAAAATGCTATTGAGTTGTAATTGTATTTGTTGGTATTCCCATTGGTACCTATATAGATGAATTTTCTATGATTACAGAGGAAAGTAATTCACAGACTCGATTTAGTAAAGTGCATACAACTCAAGGACTAAGATTTTTTTTTTTTTTTTTTTTTTTTTGCTGCAAGTACTAAGAAATTTTATGTTTAAATTCACTACTCGGCGAGAACACCTGTAATGCATAAGTTTATATTCTTATATTTGTTTCAATGATATTTTTTTTTTCATTTCAAAAAAGTAAATTGAAAACTGATCCTACTTATTAATTGGTCCAGTTATTGTTGCTTGTTGACCCGAGTGTTACATTTTGGATCTGCCTATGTTTATGATATTTCCACGAATTTCCTGTCATTAATTCTTATGCTTTCATGTCAAAGAACTGTTTTGGATTAAAAAAAAACTCATTTATCGGTTTTACAGTGAAGTCCTATCTGAGAGTCAAAGTATAGTCAGTTTCGAACAGTTAAAAGCGAAGACGCAACGGATGAATAGACAGTGAGAAGAATAGACTTACGATTTGAGGATGAATCTGGGGAGAATATTTTCAACTCCCCAAGAGAATAGAGTTACCCAAAATGGGGATCCTTGGACTCCTATTACACCGCAAAAGCCGGTTTTGCAAATACCTGATCTTGTTCCAGCTGAAATGCAAGGGAATCAGATGGAGAGGACAGATTGGCAAGACCTGCTCGGGATGTATGGTGACATTTTACAGAAGCCATCTCATGATACTGGAGCAGTTCAGAATCCTGTCCCGTCAGGGAGTTTGAATAATGGGTATATTGGTCACCGGAATGATGCAGCAGTGGTTAACAGACACTCTGATATAGATATCAACCGCTGTGAAAATGTAGCAGACCATAGTAAGGCTGCTTGCACGAGAGTTAATTCGTTAGCGGAATTGTTGGGCATGAATCAGTCGTATACGCTCTCCACCAACGGAAGATCAAGCAATAGCATCCATCTCGGTGATTTACCGACCTTTCAGAATTCATATTCTCAAGTTGAAAGCAGATATGAGCAGCAACTCAACTCTGCAGGTCAAAATTTGCTCGACGAGAGTCAAGTGTTTAGTCCAAATCAGGCATTTGATCGTTACAGCAACCACCGCCCACCACTTGGTGAGTTAAATCTTATGTTAGTATTTGTAAGAACTTAACCATCTATGAGGTTTCACACTTGTGTTTGTAGAAAAGAAAATGCAAGGCAGGAACACTTTCAGATATTGCATTGTAATGTAATGCCTAGTAACAGTAAAAAGGAAGGAAAAAAAAAAAAAAATGCTATTTTTTCACTAACAAGAAACCTATGCTAAGAACAAGCCTCAAAATTCTCTCATATATTACACGCCCTGATTGATACCTATAAAACCAATTACTATGCAGAAGCAATACTAAACATCTAAACATAATAATTCCTGTATTTTACTATTTTCCACTATAATTTGTCACAAATACATGTAATTTGTTACATATATATTAATTAGTTACACCCTGTCCTTCCCTGGACCCCACACATAGTGGGAGCTTGGTGCACGGGGCTGCCTTTTTACACTGTTTAATTTAAGAGTGACAAGAAACAGCAGGTATGATATTTTATTACACTAGTCCCATTTGACAGGTATCATGATATTTTATTCTGAATCACAAGTTTATGTCCAATTTCCTTACAGATGGAATTCGAGGCCCTTATCAGATCAATAGATCCCTGTATTCACCCTCGGCACCAGATGCTGGCACAAGTCCAAGCACAAGTAGTTTCTTCCCGTTTGCACCAGTAACACCAGAACAGAACCACTTCAAGGACAACCAGCATTTTGAGCCAATACAAGAAAGCTCTAGTCTTGAGAAAGATAAGCAGGAGAATATTGTCGGGTCTATGCAATCCAAGGATAACCACTCTGATAAACTGTTACAGAAAGTCCCAGATTCAACGGTTGCCGTATCACCATTGAGTGAAAAGATCAATAGTGGCAATATAGGTAATGGGGACATTGACCTAAACAAGACGCCAGCATCGAAACCTCCCAAAAGGCGAAAACACCGGCCGAAGGTAGTAATAGAAGGGCAAACCAAAAGAACTCCGAAGCCTGCTGCCCAGAAAGATAGTTCTCATGTTGAGAACCCATCAGGAAAGAGGAAGTATGTCCGCAGAAACGGCCTCAAAGCTTCAACAACTGAACAAACTGAAGTTGTTGAGTCAGCTGGCCCAGGAAATAGCATTCGAGATGAGAACCCATCAGGAAAAAGGAAGTATGTCCGCAGAAAGGGCCTCAAAGCTTCAACAACTCAAGAAACCGAAGTTGTTGACAAGGACAGAGTTCCTGATACTGGAGACACAGCAAAAACATGTCGGAAAATGCTAAATTTTGACCTGGAAGACAGAACAAAAGATGAAAGCCTGGCAAGTACCAATATCAGCCACGCCGAAAAACATCAACCAAGAAAAGAGTTTTTTGATTTGAACTTGAATTCTCAAGACATGGAATCAGCTTTGGCTATCATGGAGGCTCCTGCAATGTCAGCTGGGCAGAATCAGCAGAATGGAGAAATTGCAGAGAAACTGCTAACAGAAACTGCATCTGATGTAATCAGTTCCTTCACTCAAAAGCCAAAAGATTTGGCATTGCCGCTTCCTTCAGCAAATAAAGTTTCAACAAAGAACCAGGCACTGAATGCCATTGCAAGAAGTCTGAGTATGCGAAACGTTAATCAGTATCCAAACAGCATTCAGCTTGGGCATGATCAAGTGCGAATTGATGAAACCAGAATAGGCCAGGTTGTCTTTCAGGCAAAAGATAGTACACCAAAGAGAGACGAACCAAGACAGCTGGCACTGGAAGGGACACCTCTGCTTTTGAAAGACACAGCTTGTGCAGACGACAAAAGAGGATCCAAGAGAGATCAGTGCCCTAGTCCTGCATTTCAACCTAGAATTTTTAGCCAGATGGGATCTCTGTGCCCAGAAATGTCGGGGATTGACTACATCAGAAGAAATTACAGCACATTTGGTTTAGAAGGTTCAGAGATTCACAAGAAAACAAAGTTTGATTCTGAAATATATGGTAATTCATCTGGTATTCCTTCCTGTACTACAGCTGCAATAGATGGCTCAACAAAGTTCCAGTCAAGCAGCTTGAACATAAATAGATATAATGGATTCCTAGGTTCTAATCACAGTGGAGCCAATGGGGAGGGCAGTAGGCATTGTGCTAGTACCATGGTTGTTAAACATAACTTTCAAAAGCAACCAAACCCATCTCAATTTCATTCTTATACACAACCAATATCACAGGACATATCCCAACAAATGACTGGAATCCATGAACCCCAAGCACAGGCCACAAGCAGTAACTGGAATCTTCAGTGTCAACCCCAAACTCTCTCTATGGTGGCACAAGAGATTCTGAGAAGATTTTCTAAAAATAAGATACAAGCAGAGCTGAAAAATGTGGGGCGGACATCATCCAATGAACTATTCAGTCATGGGGAGCTGCTTACAAGAGAGAACAAGAATTCACGAGCTGGCCAACATCACCCAACAAAAGCTAGAGGTATCCTTTTGCACCTATGACATCACTCTTGCTTTCATGTTTTTATCTTTTTCAGCAATGCAGCATCAATATTTGAAGAATGATATGAGTCGTTTGTCCATGATTTTTTTTTCCTTTTTTGATTCAAAACATTGTTTGGTTATACATTGGGCTGATTTTTTGGGGAAAAAAAAAAATTGAAGATGAGATTTTTCCTTTTTTCAAAATTTGAAAAACTGATCAAGAAGAATCTATTCTACTCACAAAATTTCAACTTGTTTTCAAGTTAATGCATGTCCAAACACAACTCAATTTCCAAATACAATTTTTCAACTTAACTTCAAATACTACTTTTTTGCAAATATCACATTTTTATGTCCAAACGCCTACTTAGATTCCAATAACTAAATCCTTCCTGTCACACAGGCTTACAAGGAACACGCAGAAATGCAGCATCAGTCGATATGATCACACGGCGATTGGAAAGCCTTGTTATCAGCAGTGGCAAGAAAGATGTTGCTGAAGAGGATCAAAAGGCCCTTGTTCCATATAAGGCAAGTGGCACAATTATCCCATATGAGGGATTTGATCCTGTCAAAAAACGTAAGCCACGGCCCAAAGTGGACCTTGATCCAGAGACAAATAGACTGTGGGACCTCTTGATGGGGAAGGAAGGAACTGCAGATACAACGGACAAGGACAACGAAAAAAAGTGGGAAGATGAAAGGAAAGTCGTCCGTGGACGGGTCGACTCTTTTATCGCACGAATGCGCCTTGTTCAAGGTAACAAAGAATTCCATATACCATTCATTATTCAATTTA
Source organism: Lycium ferocissimum (assembly GCF_029784015.1). Taxonomy (NCBI): domain Eukaryota; kingdom Viridiplantae; phylum Streptophyta; class Magnoliopsida; order Solanales; family Solanaceae; genus Lycium; species Lycium ferocissimum. The sequence goes on from NC_081347.1 coordinate 7,790,186, forward strand.
GAAGTCGATAACTGCTTCTGAAATGATTCTCTAGTCCCACCATGTACTTGTATCAATGAGATAGCCAAAGGTAAAGCCTGAATAAAAGATCAAAACATGAGCTGCAAAACAAAATAGGTACAGTAAGACGATTGGATCTACGGCTGTTATACTATTGCTCTGCTCCACTATTAGAATAAGACAACTCTAGGTTCACGTACAAAGAGAAGCTGCATACTGGATATGCTAGCATCCTGTCATAAATGGTAAATTTTCCAAAAATATATATATGTATGTTTGTTAGACAGTAAATACAGAAAATAATCTAAATCAGGTGGAAAGTACTGAGTCATGAAGCTAAGCCATGATTATCAACAAGGGAGATCCTATGAGCAAACTTGTCTCTTTAACATTTTAGAGAGGCTCAAGAAACTAATATGTATATCTTCAAGTCCCCATAATTAATGCAGGAGAAGTCTGTAAGACTGATACTCCATTTGCTAGATCAGTTAATAATGATCAAAACTATCAAAAGAGATTACCATCTGAATAGTAGACACTAAAGGCAGTTGAACAAGTTTTGTGGTAGACGTACCAGTTAGGATTCATTTCCACAACCACACCTATCTGTCTTGTATGATCAGAATTGATGTTATCGTGATGTCACCAACTCCAACTAGACAAATAATTTGAAAAGCTTTGCAGGAGATAGGAGGTTCTCGCCTTGGAAGGGATCAGTAGTCGACTCGGTAATAGGAGTATTCCTCACACAGAATGTTTCAGATCATCTCTCAAGGTAATTGATGGTCGATACCATCAGACGAACATAGTTATTAATCAAATTAACAATAGAAGTTGATAATTCAATAACATACTTCCCTTTCTTGCAGCTCTGCTTTCATGTGCCTTGCAGCCAAGTTCCCCTTGCAGCCAACGAGGACCAAGAATACCCTCTCACGAAATGGATGTAACATAGCAGTGGAGGAACCAGAAGTCGAAATAATAGATCCAGATGGGACTACCACATATCATAAAGCTAGACTACAGCTGCCTACATGTCATCAACGCTCCATAACATCCAATGAATCATCTGAGCACAGGATGGAGAATCACATACAAACAACTAGAGCTTATTTAGTAAGTGAGCATGGCAAGAGAACAGACGAGGAAGTCATTTCATTACAAAACTCTCCTGACTCTCTCATTCTTCAAGCCAATGAAGAAATCAGGTCAAGCTCCGGATCCAACTCAGAATGTGAAGACCAACCAAGTTCACCCAACTTGAATGAGAACAGTACTCGAGCAAACCATTCTCCACCGACAAAGTGGACTGCTGCATTCCCGGAATATCAGAGTCACTTTATGAGGAATACACTTTCAGGAAAGATGCCCGTCTTTGGGAATCAGAAGTCAGAAAATGTAAGGCATAATCGAAATCTTGATGCAGAGGTGTATTTACATGGCTGTCCAATCAATCCGCATGCTCATGTCCAACAAATATCAGTAAGAACTACCAGTAATTCTTGGTTGACCATGAGACCAGAATTTGGAAAACGTGAAACAGCATGCCATGAGAAAGAAATTGCCTCTTCTTTGACTTCAATAACTCCAGGACTCAATGCAGCAAAAGGAGTAGATTTAATGAGCCAAAGCATGAAACAGATAGCAGGAAGTTCAAGTACTTTGACAGCTCAGCGAACCGCACTTCCCGTTATTCATCAACCAAGGATGGGAGAATATGCATTTGCAGAGCACAGAGAACAGACAGGAACTATGCAAATGCAACCTCACAATGGAAATAATCAACATTCTGAGAGTTCCCAGCAAAAGGAGATGACAATGGCCTCACACCTAGAAAGCGCTTGCATCCGACAGTCAGTAAACCATTCAGAAGCCGCTGCTAAAGGACAAGAAGGTAATCCTGATATCCCAAAATCTGCAAATAAGAGTTAATTTACATGCTAGATCTGTAGTTCTTACCTCGTAGTACATGCAAGAAACTGTTACAATATAACCATATCACATGCAGAAGGTCAAGCATATCTTTCAAGCAAGCAACCCAGAGTAACAGGCACCAGCATCTCAAATACAAGAAAAAGAAAAGTAGAGGAAGGAGATAAGAAAGCTTTTGATTGGGATAGCTTGAGGAAGGAAGTCCAACCAAAGAGTGGGAAAACAGAAAAAAGCAAGAATGCAATGGACTCGTTGAACTATGAAGCAGTTAGATGTGCAGCAGTTAAAGAAATTTCTGATGCTATTAAGGAACGAGGGATGAACAACATGCTGGCAGAGCGAATTAAGGTACTAGCGCACTAAACATGTTTTCATTAGCCACGAGGAGAAAAAGAGGTCTCGCAATATAGATTCATAGAAAACAATAATTGTTTATCGTGCAGGACTTCCTCAATAGACTGGTAAGGGACCATGGAAGTATTGACCTAGAATGGTTGAGAGATGTGGCCCCAGAAAAAGCAAAGTAAGTTCATTGCAATAATTCGCTAAAATTTACCATCTTCTTGAGTTTATCTGCCCCTAAAAAAAATTCCTTATTGCAGAGAGTATCTACTAAGTATCCGCGGACTGGGTCTGAAAAGTGTAGAATGCGTGCGGCTATTAACACTTCACAACCTTGCTTTTCCAGTAAGTTCCACTTGCCAATGTGCAATGATCTACATACTTGATCTAGAACTCAAAGTTGAATTTGTTAGGTTGACACAAATGTTGGACGAATCGCTGTGCGATTAGGATGGGTTCCTCTCCGACCACTTCCTGAGTCACTGCAATTGCATCTTCTTGAACTGTAAGTTATTAAAGCAAAACCTCGAAAATGTACTTTGTCTACTATATGGCTTATCATTTATGCTTCCATACAGGTATCCAGTTCTGGAGTCAGTTCAGAAGTATCTCTGGCCACGACTATGCAAGCTCGACCAGAGAACACTGTACTTTCTCAAACCTCATAATAATTTTCATTGGTTACACATGCAATTTATAAGCTAAAGGACGCTCTAACATACCCATGGATGTATCGCTAATAAGGTGATGTTTGTTGGCAGGTATGAGTTGCACTACCACATGATTACCTTTGGAAAGGTATGTTTAATTGCACTATTCAAGTTGTATATGCCCTCATATGACTATTTTTGTGGAGGTTGTTCTCCCTCATCAGAAAGAATTATAATTATGGCTGACTTCCATTATTGGCACATTGTGGGACTCACTGGGTATGATGTTGTTGTTGTTCCAATATTGGCACAGGTTTTCTGCACCAAAAGTAAACCTAACTGTAATGCATGCCCACTGCGAGCTGAGTGCAGACACTTCGCTAGTGCTTTTGCAAGGTTAGTCATCCATGTCTCCAATCTTAATTGCTAGTGAAACTCATAACATTAAGGTTACCTTAAAATTTGCTTCATTCCTCTTTTTAACAACTTCAAACTAGAAGAGTTAGCGTTGACTACAAAATTGGGGACCAAAAACATGGTTTGAAGTTTAAGAATGCAATTCTAAGAACAGAAACCAAATTTTTCTAATTCAAATTATAATAATAATGATGATGATGATATTAATGATGATACCGATGATTAACAATAATAATAATAATAATAATAATAATAGGAAGAGGAGGAAAACTATGGGAGTGCACATACATAATCCTTTTTTTTTTTTTTTTTTTTGTGAGATAAGGAAAAGAAAACTAGGTAGTACATAATCCTTGTTAAAGCACATCCTAAATTGTTCCAGTTTACCCTGTCGCTCGAGCATATGTATGGATTGATTTCAGCTGCACAACTGCTCTCTCTAGGCTATTTCAAACACCAAAAGTTCCCACCTGTTAAAGTAAATCAACTTAAGAGCTCTTTAAGAACTTTCATTAGTTAAAATAAACAGCTCGGTTGCAAAATGAGATAAACGAGCGAATCTCAGCTTAAATGCTTCATATGTACCATTCCTCAGAAAGTATATATCCATTCATCTCAACCATCAAAATACTTACATGAGTCAACCACTCAAGTGATCCTTATTATCAAGCTCAAATCACAAAATAATTTGAATAATTGGCAAGTAGAGCTCGAAAACTGTTCCTCAGATGGTCGCTCAATTGTATGACTCTTACATTAGAGGGAAAAAATCTGGCAATCTTTTACTTTTATTACTTAGTCAATTTCGAGGAAAACTGACAAACTTGTTAAAAATTACCTGCAGTGCAAGACTCGCCCTTCCTGGCCCAGAAGAGAAGAGGATAGTGAGTTCAGCAGTTCCAATCTCTGGTGAGGGAAATGCAACTGCTCCATTCAAGCCTATGCTGTTACCCCCAGCAGCCGAAGGAAGAATGATGTTCCCGTGTGCTTCAGTTGAAGCTGGTAACATCCCTGCTTTCCTAAACAAGCCAATGCCAGTACCTCAAGAGATAACCAACTTATCCGATAGAGAAGCAACACTCATTACCAGCAACTGCGAACCTATTATTGAGGAACCAAAAACACCAGAGCCATTGCCAGAACTATTAGAAAGTGACATTGAGGATGGATTTATTGAGGATCCTGATGAAATTCCGATGATCGAACTCAACATGAAAGAGTTTACGACCAATTTGGAAACTATTTTTCAAGAGCATAACAAAGAAGGTGACTTATCCAAAGCTCTGGTCGCCTTGAATCCAGATGCGGCTTCAATTCCTACTCCCAAGCTGAAAAATGTCAGCCGTCTACGGACAGAACATCAAGTGTAAGTTCCTGAGTTCTTGTTTGATGTTTACCTGTGTAAAGATGTGAACAAGATAAGTAAAATTTAAAGTCAGGAATAAAAGGGACTTGTACAATATAACATTGCTGTTGTAGGACTTAATAATGTGAATATGAAATTGTATGGATTTAAGAAGACAATCAGCAAAGCATGTGCAATGTAGATATTTCCACAAATTTAGGCTGTGCTGAAAAGAGAGAATTAGATGTATAAAAGCTGCAATACCAGTTTGTATTGCTCGTCCACAACACCTCTCAACACCATCAATTATGAGACACCAAATGGCCTTCTAATAAGCACCTACAAAATACTGAGTCTTCTCATTTTTTACCTGTGAAGCCATGCCAAAAGGCTGTAGCAGTTAATCTCAAAACTAATGGCCAATACTCTAATATATTGCAGGTATGAACTCCCAGATTCCCATGAATTGTTGGAAAAGGTCAGTTGTCTATCTTCTGTTGCTCAATTAATAAAATTTGGCTAGAACATAGCTTTATTATGACCCAATAATCTTCAAACACAGATGGATAAACGAGAACCTGATGACCCAAGTCCATACCTTCTGGCAATATGGACACCAGGTCTGCAACTGAATTTTCTTTGAATAGTATCATCTTCTCTGGTATATCAACTAACGCACACATAGTACAGTTCATGAATGGAGAAAACTTGTATCCCTGATTCTAACCATAGTGCTAATCTGAAGCCAAACCATGCATTAGCAATATTTAGCTCTTTGAAACCAAAATTTTCCCCATATAGCATGGGAGGACACACTGACCAGTTTTTTTCTCTTTGACCTCGTCACTGACTACATATAACAATATAATGGTTAATTCGAACTCTAGTCTGCAGTATATTATCATGCTGTAACTCCTCTGCCTAATGTGGTACCAGGTGAGACTGTAAATTCAATTCAACCTCCTGAAACAAAGTGTGATCCCAGTGGATCGGGGAGCCTGTGCAATGAGAAGACATGCTATTCGTGCAATGGCATAAGAGAAGCAAACTCACAAACCGTAAGAGGCACACTATTGGTGAGTGAGACAGGCATTTGTTGTGTTTTAAAGTCACTACCTGTAGAAGAAATATAAGCTAGCATTGCCTTTTTTTTTTTCTGAAACACCTAGCTTATTGTAGATACCATGCCGAACAGCGATGAGAGGGAGCTTCCCCCTCAACGGCACATACTTCCAGGTTAATGAGGTAAACTCCGGACCTTGTCATCTGATCACTATTTTCAGGAGTCTGTCTGGACAACGATACTTCAAAAATTACAACTGCAGCTGTGCTTAATGAGACTTGGGAATGGATGTTATGATAGCAATCATTCTGATCGTTCAATTCGATGTGATCTTACACTGTGCAGGTATTTGCGGATCATAAATCCAGTCTTAATCCAATTAATGTTCCGAGAAAATTGCTATGGTCTCTACCAAGAAGGACCGTGTACTTTGGGACCTCTGTAACAACAATTTTTAAAGGTACAGCCAAATGCTCAGAAAAACATTGTAGTTTGATCTCTGACTTAAGAATTGAGTCTAAGTTACTGACTACATAAACATTAATGTTTATCAGGCTTGTCAACAGAACAAATTCAGTACAACTTCTGGAGAGGTAAGGCCAACTATTCTTGCTTCTCGTATTTAAAAAAGATACAGAAAAAGGATCTGAATTAAATTGTACCACTACTAAAAGAAGTGGAATGTAGACAAGACTCATGTAACTTAACTGTTACTACTAATGGTACCTAACCCATGGAAGGGCAAGGAGAAAAGCCTGGACTTGTCACCAATAATACTAAAGTTTATGAATGTGACTAAGGAAATTATCAATGCAGTGCAAAGTTATACTTCTAAAGTGATGCTTCTACCTGGAAGAGATAGACAATTAGAGATGGTACAAATTCACAGGTAGACAAATTGTGATCTAGAGAGAATGTATGCAGTGGTAGGACTTAAACTTAGTTTTGATTATGGATGAAAATCACCAAAGTTAAGTGCTCAGCTTACTAGTCCAACAAATAATTTAGAAGGAACATTTGATTTGACACTGGATGAGGACATCCAGGAAAACAAAGGGACAGACAGAATTTGGATGAGAGAAGTCTGTAGGTTTTTGCAGAACCTTACCACTGTTATAACATTAAACTGGATGTCAAGGACAAAGAATTGACCATAATATACACCTCTTTTTGGCTTTTGAAAATACTTTTAACAGCACATCCTACTGAAGTATTTCCAGGTCCTGTTAGTGCAATAACTGTTTATAGCTTAAGGTAAGTTGTTCAGATACTTGTAAAAGTTTCAAATAGTTCAAATAGCATGGATCAGCAACTAAGAGCTAGATAACTTGTGATTTATTTGGCTAAATTCATGTGAACATACAAGAAGGAAGCACTTGTAGCAGGTTACAACTGTTCAAGAATTACTTAAATACCAGCACCTTCCCTTCTCTTACTTTGGGAAAATGTGTACATACATATTCATCTTTGTCTTTAACAAATTAAAAGATGTGATTTGAGTTACCTAGCTTCTAGAGTCGGATTATGTAATACTGTCCTTGCAAATGTCATTCTCAAAAAGCATTTTGCAGGTTTTGTCTGCGTGAGGGGATTTGATCAAGAGACAAGAGCCCCACGACCTCTCATTGCTAGACTGCACTTCCCCACAAGTAAGTTGGTCAAAAATAGAAGTGATGACAAAAAAAAGGAGGGAGCAGCTGCTGAGAGAGTTGCTGGTTACAACTCACCAAAATCTGCTCATACAAAGTAGAGAAACACAGAGGAATAGGATAACAATTTGATGACTAACGCATTGTTGACATTCAATAACCTCACAGGAGATACAGATTTACATGTTACGGCAGCAGAACATTTGAGGTCACCCCTTAGGACATTACAAGGGTGTAGTGTACAATAAGCATCTCCTATTCTTTCATTTATGCTCCAAACTGAGCCATTTTTCAAGAAAATAGCATACAGCGATAGATGTAGGAAAATTGATATGTAACATTCATTGTTTGAATATTCAAACAGTTGATGTCATTGTAGTGGACAATATTTTTTAATTCATGCCCGAAATTACTACTGCTTTTACATGTTGTTGATACACTCATTTATATGTGGAAGAAGTGGTTAACTGGAGTTGTATACTATTGAACCTGCACCTAATAACTTAATAGGGATGGCCTGCAGTTTAAGCAAAGGATACAAAAGTATATAAATTAAGATAGGAAAAAGGATCACCTATCAGCAATAGGCTCTGCAAATTATGCTTCAAATCAATTAAAAACGAAAGAACTTATTTAAATCTGGAGAGTCTCAACCATAAACATCTGCCTATGTCCCTCTTGGCACTTAAGGCATAATGTCCTTAAACTACAAATCACTTATGTTTACTTATCGATATGCTAAAGAGGATGGATGATCCTATTTTTCAGTTAAACAGAAGCCCCGAGGCTCAGAAATATTCTCAACTTCCACATTGATCAAAAGGTCCATGCTTTACTAGCTCTCTGATAAGGTCTTTTACGCAACTCAAAGTGGTGTTGAATGAATCTTCCTCACCATATTATACTTGAGATACTATCAGTTTTTCTTTTTAACTCAGTTCAGTTAAGAAAATTAAACTAAGACCAAATTTCACCCTGTCTTGAAAGTATACAGACATTTCTGCTTTTTTCTCTTTCCAAAATTTTACATACTCCATGCTTCTAAGAGAACAAAACTTACTATTTTAAACGAAAAATTAAAACTTCACATCTACCTATATACATAGATTTGCAAGAAAGATGGAGTTCTTCAGACAAGTTACTTTAAAAATATAATGCACTACTACTCTAAATTTAGTAGCCTGTAGCTACTGCTGGCATAAACTAAAATGCTAACTAAGAAGCTCTAAGAGCTTAGAATATATCTTTCTGATTATGCACCTCTAATACTCACTCAAAGTCCAAAACATCATACTAATCAATAATCTTCCATATGCAAACCAACTAATAGCCCTAACATCCATTTTATTAATCATTTCTATTTGCGAAATATCAATGATACATTACGACAGTGTCATAAAAGTTAGTCCATAGGAAGACTGAAATAGCAAACATCTCGTGTTGTCTCTCACCAAAACAAAACAAATCAATTCGCGTCCATACTAACAAATCAGCTAATAGCCCTAGCATCCACTTTTTTTTGTAATTTTCATTTACACAATCATCAGTGATACAATACAACAGTCACCAAGCAAAATAACAACAATGGTGAGGAAGTTTGAATTAAAATTAAGACTGAAGCAGCAATCATCTCATCAATCATAGATTTAATTTGACGCGACAAATAGTGTATGCTTCATCAGAGGCGGATCTAGGATTTAAATTCTTGGGATTCAACCTTTTAAATTTTTTAGCATTGAACCATTATATTTCTAAAGTTATAGGTTCATATCTACTATTTATTGTAAATTTAGTAAATTTTTACATATAAATTTGTACACCGCATCGAAAGTTTGGGGTTCAATTGAACCCCAAATTATAATGCTCCATCCGCCCCTGTGCTTCATTGCTAAAATCGGATGATTCTACGGTTCTATGTTGATAACGAATAAGCAAATATGAGATTTAAGATTGCCAGATACAGAACGATTCAATAATCACGAATTCAAACGGCGCTAAGTAAATCAATGGTGAAAAAAGGAGTACCGGAATAGCTTTTGATAGGAAACAACAGTCACCAAACAAAATAACAACAATGAGAAAGTTCGAATTAAAATTAAGTCTAAAGCAGCAATCATTTAGTCAATCATAGTCAAATAATAACAACAACAGCAATGAGAAAGTTCGAATTGAATTAAGACCGAAGCAGCAATCATCTAGTCAATCACAGATTTAATTAGACGCGAAAAGTAAAGTATGCTTCTGTTGCTAAAATCGGATGTTTCTATGGTTCTATGTTGAATGCTGATAATGAATAATCGAAAATACAGTAAGACTTAAGATTGCTAGATACAGAGCGATTCAATAATCATAAATAAAATGGTGATTAAGGAAATCAGTGGTAAAGAGTGGAGTAGAGAGTACCTGAAGAGCCTTTGATAGGAAACTGTGGCAACGCCAGTAGGCAAGTTTACGATACAACGGCGGAAGGTAATGCGACGGTTGTGTTTGGAGAGCTTTTATTTTGTTTTTGTTTTTCCCTAGGGACTGAAAAGTTATAATGTTTTACCGCCTTTTATCTTATTACATACATTCCCGCCTCCTTTTTCCCTCTCCGAAATCTCTTTTTTTTTTTTTTTTTTTTTTTGGGTTCTCCTCTGGATGGAAAAATGGGTCATTTGCACTTTTGTCCCTCAAGGCAATAATTTCTGTTGTAGATTAAATTTATATTTTCACATTATAATATCTCACTGGTTAAATCGCTCTTAAAGTTCTGAGGGCAAAAATTAAAGACCAGCTCATTTGAAGGGCAACCGATGCAATTTCTTCTCAAAAATAGAAACGTTTGGCTAATTCTCTAGAAAATCAAATCAAACACCACTTTTATAGTACTAGTACTTTTATAGTACTAGTACTAGTAGCTTCTTCATGTGAGAAGTGGTTTTAGACACTTTAGGGGGGAATTTTTTTGGGGAGCAGTCAAAGAGTTTCTAATATTTGTTCAAACATATTTTTCTCAAAAAAAAAAAAAAATCAATATTTGTTGATAAAGGCTTCTCGAAAATGTTTTACAACCGGATTAGTATTTTCATATGAGAATTATTGGTCAAAAGTCACTGTTTGTGGAAGAAGGAGATGAAGGATCGCAGGAAATACCCTTCTTTTGGGGCCACAAAAGAGAAGATGAAAAGAAAATGAAAATGAAAATGGGTCGGATCGGATTAAAAACATTTCTTGTTAATGAAGCCAAAACATGCCAATGTAACAATTATTTGCTAGAAGCACTTTCACATTTTTTCCATATAGAGTACAACATATCGTCTGAGTGAAAATGTTGGCGTCGCACTACTTGAAACGTCTCTGTACATGAATGTGGTGGGAAACAAGAGGCACTCAGGTTTCCCCACGACTCATGTTCCAAAACTCAACTTCATACTCCAGAACACGTACAACCGTTGCCTCAGCTTTTGAAACGATATCTTCTGGTGACTTCTCAAGACGACGATTAGCTATAGTTTGAAGAGAACGGCAATACTGACCAAAACCATCATTGGCCCATCTTTGACAAGTCTCTTTTAGTTCTTCTGGGGTTTTAGAGCCATCAGATAAACAATGGGCATAACTTTCTTGATAGACAGCTTCAATTGCCCAAAAGGCTGCAATAGCAACTCTATATTCTACTTCAGGGCTCGTTAAGCTTTCCAAAAATCTGTTATCAAAAGAGCACAAGTTAATCAAAAGAAAATCTCCACGGCCGACTTGATTAAAGTTCACTCACCGTATATACACAGGACAAAAAAACATGTCTTTGATGTCTTTGGTTTAGTTTACTAGCAGTGAGAAGGTAAGGACATTGTTTAGGCACAAGTAAAACATGATCTGTATTCATATCTTTTCCTTTTTAAGATTAAAATACTGCAAGCCAATTCTAACACAATGCCTGAACCACTAGAAATTTGCTTATTGTCCCGTATTAACAGCAAAAACCACACACAAAGTCGATAAACTTTAGCAGAGAAGATTGACAGTGAAACAGCACCACTAGGATCATGTATACAAGTTTAGTGGATTCCAAAAAGTCTATATCAGTTTGACCAGTTAGCCAGATTACATGATAAAAAAAACAATATCGATGAACTTTAGCAGAGAAGATTGTCAATAAAACAGCACAGCTAGGAGCTTGAGTACAGGTTTATAGGATTTTAAAAGGTCTATATCAGCTTGACCAGTTAGCCCGATTACATGATTAAAAAACGATATCGATGAACTTCAGCAGAGAAGATTGTCAATTAAACAGCACAGCTAGGAGCTGGAATACAGGTTAATAGAATTTTAAAAGGTCTATATCAGCTTGACCAGTTAGCCAGACTACACGATAAAATTCTTCAGGGGGGGTGAAACGAGCAAAGCAAAATCTGTTTTGTTTAATAAGATATGTAGAAATACTGAAATAGTAGTTGAAAAAAACCAATCAGGGGCTGAGTGCATCTTCAGATACTATCAAATTAGAATTGTTGAACTTTAAATTCTAAGAAAAAGGATGACAATAGCAGATAGAAATAAGGCAACCAATTTCATGTTGAACAGGAAAGCATGATAAAGGAGTAGACATTGCAATAGTGGGACAACTTTGAACCACAAAAAACGAGTTTAGCCTAATTATAGAAATGCGCAAGATCTTGTATATGTATATAGTCCACCTTATACCTGCAATATTCCAGGTTAGCCTTTTGAGGGACAATACTAGACAGTGAAACACTCCACTTAGATGCTTCTCTCTTGAACCATGATATCTCATCGTTCAGCGCAGCAACACCACCTAAAATGACCTCTACGTCTGAATCATCATCCGACTCCTTCCAAGCTTTCAGCAGTAAACTTGCTACGAAAGGGACAAAGGCTCTAACGAATATATAATCTTGCCCCTGCATCAAACTTTTAATATTTAACTGATAGAAAGCTGCATGAGCTTGCAAGATAGAAATTGTACAGAACAGGGCACCATAGAAACCAAAAAGACAAGCGAAGTGTCACACCATAGAATATGGTTAAAGCTCAAAAACAGAAACAATCAAAACCATCAAGCTCTGATTGAGAGTTTGTTCAACATGTGGCTGCAACACCAAGCACTAATCTGAATATGTGGCAGCAACTATGGCTGCCTAGTGATGTATGTTGCTGGGAGTTTGCAAGGAGATATGTTGTGCAGGGGCGAATTTATAGGCTATTTTATTGTGCATTTTATTGTGCATGTGAACCCATGGTCTCTCCTCCAAACAATGTATTTTATGTACATATTTCTTAAAATTGATGTGAAGAGGAGCCTTGGAGTAACTGGTAAAGTTGCTGCCATGTGACCATGAGGTCACGGGTTCAAGCCATGGACACAACCTCTTGCGTAAAATGCAAGTAAGGCGCGCATACGATAGACTCAGCGTCCGGCCCTTCCCCGGACCCGCGCATAGGGGGAGCTTAGTGCACCGGGCTGCCCTTTATTTCTTAAATTGATCTAATATTATCTGCTGGCAGTCTGGCACCCATGATTCAAAAAGGCTACATGGTGCCCTTGGTTGAAGGCTGAGTTATTTACCTAAAGAAACAGGGATCAATTCTCACTTAGTACCTATTTTTCCTCCTTTTTTATTAGTGCACCCATGTTGTAGAAATCCTAGTAATTATTTTCAGGTGATGAACAAAACACACTGAAGTTAGCTATCATTACGAACAATTGAGCTAAAAGAGAATTCCTTTAAATAATCAAATTGCTAAACTTGAATGTTTCGGAACAGCACTTGGAGTCATTGATAGAATGACACTAAGAATGCACTATGATAGTGTTTAACACTGTATCTTACACCTATTATTTACAGCTTTTACTTTCTGTTCACCTAGTCAGATCTTACTCATAGAATATTGTTACAGCTCAAATATAGAAACAATCAAAGCCCCATCAAGCTCTGTATATGTGACTCAAGCACCAAAGCTGAATATGTGGCAGGAACTATGGCTTCCTAGGAATGTATGCAGTTGAGAGTTTGCTATGAGGTATGTTGTGTAAAAGTCGATTACATCGTTCAAATTAACATAACAGTAAAGTGCCATCAAGCTCGCATCAGAACCAATTATTTTCAGGTCGAAACAAAGCACATTGAAGTTAGCTATCATTACATTCAATTGAGCTCAAAAGAGAATTCCTGTAAATTATCAAATAAGTCCAAACTTGAATGTTTCAGAAAAGCACTCGGAGTCATTGACACTTTGACAGTAAGCAAACACTATAAGGGAGTTTTTAATACTGTATCAAACACCTATTATTTACATATTAACTTCTTGTTCTCCTAGTTAGATCATTGTTCCAATTATCTTTTTTTATTTGTCAGTAGCAGTGGATAAATTTTCTCTCCTTAATTGAAAGATTTTCTCTAAGTGGTTTTAACATTAGGATATCTTGTTCTTACTCTATCCTATATATACAAATTTGCATCAGATGTAACTTCTTATCAACAAATATAAAACAAGTCTTTTCTCCATCAACAATTCCTTCTAAATCATGAAACTTACCCGATTAGCATACAGTTTAGTATCGTTACAAGTAACAGAAAACCTTAAACCAAGAAACAGAAGAACAATATATTTTAACTTGCTTATAAATTTGGACAATATATATATATATATATATATTTTTTACCAGCCATCGCTTGAAGGCAGAGAGGTCAACAGAGCCATCACGGATGCTAAGAGTAAATGGGTGTCTTGTGGCTGCTGTATATAATTTCTGGTGTTGATTTAGCCATTTTTCGATCATTGAAATTTCTTTCTTAGCTCCTTCCATTTTCTTTTCAACTTGTTCTTTATTGTTTGGTACGAAGAGTATTTGCTTTTTTCTATGGGAAAGGTGGAGAACACGAGGCGCTGTAACGGAAAAAATGACAAAAATGGTCTCTTATGTTAGAGGGCAAGTTTAAAATAGTCCTTTTAAGTAGGCGTTTGAGCATTTTGACATGCAATTTCACTCATAGTTTGAAATTATAATTTCAACTTTTTAAATATAAAATTTAACCCATAAATTTATATTTTATAAAAAAAAAATCATAAGTTGATAGATATTTTTAACAATTACCTCCATCAATCATTTACCAATCGCATTAACTTCCACCAAATTTTATTTATGTCTACCAACCTTTTAATTTATATATGTCTCCCAATTTTATTTATGTCCACCAACCGTCCAATTGATGTTGTATTTTTAGAAAGGTGCTAGTATTAATTTTGAGCCGGTTGTTATGAATTAGAGTATTAATTTTGTTATGAACTATGACTTGCTCATTTGGTAAGATTGTATAAGAATTGAGAATGTTTTGATAGTTTTCATAACTTGTGGGGTTTTTATGTTTATGAGAGAAAATACTCCTTAAAATATCCAAATTGCATGTCCAAACATGGTTTCAAACCATGTCCAAACAGGGCCTAAGTATGCACTTAACAGTTTTGGTCTTTTAAGTTGCAAAAGTTTAACACTTTTAGTCTCCCACGAACTCTAGATTTGACAGATACTGTAAAAAAAAAAAATGTTAAACTATGAATACCAAGAAAATTCAATCAAATCGTGTAATACGCAAAAAAAAAAAAAAAAAAAAAAAAAAAAAAAAACACTAGACGCTTAAAAGATAGTATGAAAAAAGAGCAAAAATTACACCTCAAAATATTGCATCAGACTATCAAAATAAATTAAAAATAGCAGAAGCTTCTAAAATTGTCTGCCTAAATATAAGTTCTCGCTATTTTTTTTATGATTTTTATAGTTCCTGTCATATCTAACGACAACATTCAGTAAATATTTGACGAAGATCAAAAGTGTTAAACTTTTGACACACTTAAAGGACCAAAATTGTTAAGTGTATATTTAATGGACTATTTTGAACCTACTTGTTTGAGATCAATTTTACTCCACTGTAGCGATATGGAAATGGGCCGGGTTTGGGGCAGGCGGTTGCCCCGCCTAAAACTTGATGGGTCGAAACTCTTTTTAGAGATCGAATTTTCCTTACCAAGGATGAGGAATGTTTAATTAGAATGATCATATTTGTTAATTTTACCTCTTAGTCTTGGTTATAGTTAGAATAGCACAAACTAATTTGTGGATAATTGTTCAAGTTCCAAGTCAATTTTCTGAACGACTAGTGTGAAGTCTTGGTCGCTAGTTAGAATCATACAATAATTATCTTGTTTAAGAATTACTTAATACAATTTTTAAAGAGATTACTAATACGAATTATAAAATAATTGTCTTGTTCAACTTCGAATAAGAGCGATAACAACATAAAATCACTAATACAATTGTGACGGAGCAAAAAAGAAGTGTCATTCGATATAACATAGATTTCAAATGGGTCAAAACAAAAAAAATCGATTTTTCATATCAAAGTTTATGTTTCTTTTCCGATTGATGAGTAGTAAATTTTACCTCTTGCTCTTAGTTATAGGAAGAACTAGCAAGAATTTATTTGCATGCAATTGCTTCCAAAATACGAATCATACAATAATTTCTTGTTCAACTTTAATAAGAGCTGCAATTGGAGAACTTAATAGTCATTGATACAATCTTAATAAGGAAAGGAAAACCTCATTTAATTAATCCTATTTGGTTCTTGCTAAACATAAAATATGACTATATTAGAAACTTAATTATAACTCTAGCATTTTGAATTTTAAAATTTTGTATTCATGTTAACAGGAAGAAGACATCGTGAAAAAAAGAAAGAAAAAAACTGACAAATTAACCAACACATACACCAACAGAGTAACTATACAAAACTCAGCTCCATGTTACATTACACATCCCACTATTTTTATTTCAACATTGAAATAGGAACAAGTAACAAAAACTCAAGTTTCATCAAGATTCATACTCCAGAAATGAAC
Source organism: Lycium ferocissimum (assembly GCF_029784015.1). Classification (NCBI taxonomy): domain Eukaryota; kingdom Viridiplantae; phylum Streptophyta; class Magnoliopsida; order Solanales; family Solanaceae; genus Lycium; species Lycium ferocissimum. The sequence continues at coordinate 7,806,485 of NC_081347.1, forward strand.
AACATTTTCAAGAAACTCGAGGATTAAAACTTCAGTCTTCGATACTTCTTCGTCCGATACCTCTTCTAGCCTTCGATTAGCTATGTTTTCAAGTGATTGACAATATTGTTTGAAATTGTCATTGCCAAATCTTTTACAAGCATCTTTCATTTCTTGTGGAGTGTTATTTCCTTCTTCCAAACATTGCCCAAAACCATTGTGATAAACTGATTCCACTGCCCATAAAATGGCTACTGCCTCTGCATACTTCACCTCTGAACTTGTCAACCGTTCAAAAAATCTGTACCATCAATTTAGATGAAACTATGTAGTTAATTGGAAAGAAAAAACAGAGCATAAAATTAAGCACTTCAAGAAGTGAATGTTGATGGAATACAGGCATATGCAGCGGAAGCAAATAGCCAGAATCGAACTTGCATTTAATATAGATAACATATAATCAAGATATTAATTAAACATAAAATTGATACTTATCTCTTGAAGCGTGACCGCGACCAAGAATCGAATCTTCAACCACGAACACACACCATCCACGAGATCGTCGAATAATACTAGAATTTGTGAAATTCGTGCGGGCGAATTTCTATGGAAAAAGTGTAGAAACTTGTAAAACCCTTAGCCTCCTTATAGAATAAGACCCCTATTTTATAACTACAGGTTTTAGGGTTTTCACCCTTTTCCAAAACCTGTTGGGTCTTTATTTTCCACCAAGAAATAATATTCCATTTAATTCTTTATTATTCGGGCACAGCAGGGACCACAAAATTTAATTAACGAGGCTTCCTATTATGGAATTAATTCGAAATATCTTAATTAATCCTACCATAATAAATTACGAATTATTCCACTAAAAAATCGTAAGTGCACTCGTCAGTTCGATTTCGAAATCATACATTAAACCTGATTTAACTCCCCATGTTAAGGTTACAGATACCAATCAATTAAATTAAATTACTGACAATTTAATTCATTGACTAATTGAATCCTTTATATTTTTGCTTAACTTACATCACGTGACAGATACAAAATCCACCTACAGGTTTTCACGTGAGACTTATAAGCATCCATAAAAGGGTATCATGAATCTCAAGGTCGAGACATGGATTCTATCAACTAATTATTATTTCACAAATGTAATTTGCCATTATCCAATTTACCAGGAATACATAGACCCGCAATTGAGTCGTACCTTTTAATAAATCAAAATAATGAACAAATCACATCGATCATAATAATTATATCAAGATTAAGAGTATAAGTACATTTAATGAACTAGAGAATTTGTTTTATATATTCGCAGAAAAAACACTTATCTCTACTCAAAACGTAGCACAAGAAGACGGAACTCGTCCGTTCAATACATACAAATGTACTTAATTTTCACCTTACAAGAAGACGGAACTTTACCGTTCCCATAATGAAGATACATTATATTAATCTTGTGCTACAATCATACTGATGGATTTGTCCAATTTTCACCTTAGATTGTGAACATAGATTTTATACTTATAAGAACCGACGATTTAATCTTCCGTGTATAAGCTTAACTCTATACATTAAATCATCTACTATATAAGTAAATGACACACATACTAGTACATGATCTATTTAAATACTATAATAAATATTATATCCAAACACATGATTAATAGTATATATCTCAACAAATGTAACATACTTTGCCCCTAGATCAAGTGGATCATGAATATAGTAATTTTTGCCTAGTTAAAACAAGTAATATAATTTATTGTGTAATCTGTGGCTGAACTTTAGGCTTGAAAATCTAAATCAAAAATGCAAATTTTCAATAATTAAGATTTTCTATGTACTAACCATAAGGAAAAAATATATATTCTATGATAAGAGTTGTGGCAGCAGATGCTCCTTCATCCTTAACCTGATAAAAGTTGTCCTAGTATCGAGAGCACCCTTAACCTGAGTTTGAGACTTGATCATGGAGTAGCTGCCTTTATTAGGAGCATTTTACTAATTTTCAGACGCGAATCCAAATAATTAGGTCAGACACCATGTGAAAAATAAAAAGAGAACCTGTACCGTGCTAAAAAGTTTACACTATAAATCACCTAAAAGATTAACTATCGTCATAAGAAACTGAGACCGATAACTTGGAAAACAAACTAAATAAGTAAAGATAATAGCTGTCCATGAAAATAATGAGAAGAGTGACCTGCTAGGCTGCTATACGTATCAAAGGACACAAACGGTGTAAATTTCTGTATATTATCGAGGTATATATAGAAGCTAAATCCTTACCAAAATAGTTATTGCTGCAAGATTATTAGTAGTAGTAAATACCTAAAGTAATCAAGGACGGGCTTGTGATCAACAACAAGACTGGTCAAGGAAATGTGCCACTTGGGAGCTTCTTTTTTTAACCAACAAATCTCATCATTTAAATAGCCCAAACCAGCCAACATTACTTCAACATCAGAGCTATTAGTCGACTCTTTCCATGCTTTAAGCAAAACACTAGCTGCAAATGCTGCCAACGCCGTTTTCACGAACACATATTCCCTTTCCTGCAAAAGAAATTAAAAGATATTTTTTTTTACATGTTAAGGTAATCGACTATATAAAAACGCGACAATTCGTAATTTTACTTATGATCACTCGAACTTTTATTTTATTATACCAAAATCATACTATTTCTGTAATAATATTTCAATAGTATTTGTTTATCAAATTAGTCTATTATTTCAATTGCAAACTTAAAACATACAACAACTATATACCCAGTATAATCCCATTAAGTGCGGTCATTTATGGGGTCTGGAGAGGGTGGAGAGGGGTAGAGTGTATAAGATGGGTCTGGAGAGGATAAGGGTGTACGCAGACCTTAATTACCCCTTAATTTAATTTAGGGAGGATATAAATATAAAATTTAACGTTTGAAAAGTAAAATTAACAATTTCTCCGGTTTTCACTGAGAAAAATTTATCAACGTCATTTTCATGTTCAAAACATAACTTCAATTATCACATACAATTTCTTCTAAATTAATTTTAATAATTTAATATTCAAATATTAATCAACTCATGTCCAAACGCCTACTTAGTAACCCGAAATAAAAACAACTAATTAAAACTACACCAAACAATGTCAAAAGAAATTACACTAGATTAATTACCAGCCATTTCTTGAAAGAAGAGAAATCGACAGAACCATCATGGATGCTATAAACAAAAGGGTGTTTGGTGGCTGCAGTATATTGCAACTTGTGCTTCCTTAGCCACTTTTGTATTTGTGTTGGTTTCTGCATATTGCCTTTTTCAAATGTTACTCCTTCATTCTTTTTCTCCATGCCTGATTAATTTCCTTAACTTAGAAATTCTTGAACTATTTACAATCATTATTTTTCCTTCTATAGTCCTAGGTTATTTATATGTTGGGTGCTCTAATCAGAAGTGTCGAGTAATATAGACGCGTGTTGATAATTTATGTTGCTCCGTTTTGACAAGTTTTCGTTGTTCAGCTTGATGTTAAGGTTGAAACTCATCTTATATGATATGATGATATTTGATTAAATACAAATTGGAAGAACATAAAGAAAAAGTTAAAATTTGTAATTTGAAATATATTATAAATATTTAATGATTTACGTGATTATAAATTTTATTAGTAAAGATAAAACTTCATTTTAGTTAATTGAAAGTTAAAAATATGCTTATTTATATATTATAAGGATCAAAATGAGGTTTTATCAATAATTGAAAGGTGATTATCCCTTTTTTTTGTTCTTTTTTCCGAATAAGGTGTTCTCGTGCTTTCATCCTTCCTTTTGTTCTTGTGCTTTCATCCTTCCTTTTTACCTTGTAGCTTTTCCTCCTATTTCTTCAAAAATGTCGTTGGATGCAACTGCTTTTCAAAACCATAATTCCTTCCCGCTACATTACCTTCACAATCCCAAACCCTTTGCTTCATCTCAAATTACTTCAATTCTTCTCAACTCCGCATTGCCGTCCTCGATTTCCCTCTCTCTAATTCTAAACCGAGCTTGCCGCAATGTTAGTTCCTATCAAGTATCAACCGCGAATTCAACTGAAATTATCAATTCTAAGGTATAATTTTAGTTGAAGACGAATGGTTACATTTCTTGCCTCATAATTATTAGATGTCTTACGATCAAAATAGTTTTTTAAACAATTATCAGTTCTAAGATATAATTTTAGTTGAAGACAACCGTGATATTTTTTGCCTCATAATAGTGGGACATGGGTGAATTGTGACTAATATTGTTTGTACTAGTTATTTGTTAAAACGAGAATGTGTATACTACTTCGCTTTATATTATTGTATATCTTCCACTTTCAGCCCCCAATTCAAGAGCAAAATTGACCCTTTTTTCCCGTTTTTGGAACAACCGCTAGTATGAAGGGTATTTTTGAGCCAAAAACATAATGACGAGCATTTTTAAACCAAAAACGTAACGGATGGCAAATTTGACATGTTTCAGAGATATTTTTGACCCCTTTTCCATTTTTTTTAGGCTTAATGCATATGCGGCCCCCTAAACTTGCCCCTTTTATCCATTTTGCACCTTAACTAAGTGTTGTTCCTATTGAATGCCTGAACTTGGCCTCAAGTGTGTCTATCAAACACAATCCGACTTCATAGCATATATGGTGAGTTTTATTTTTTTTAGCGTTGCTCATGAATGTCATCGCATCCTATGTGAAAAATTCAACAAATTAAAACACCATACCCATTTTAGTTATACACATCAAATATTAAATTTTGTTTTTGATTTTTGAGTTTTCAATTTTGGTTTTTTAATTTTCAATTTTTGATTTTCCAGTTTTAGTTTTCAGTTTTTATTTTCTAGTTTTGGTTTCTTAGTTTTTAGTTTCCAATTTGATTTTTATTTCCAGTTTCTGATGCGTCTAATTAAAATGGGTGGGGTGTTTTAATTGACATTCACGCGTAAGGCTAAAAAAATGAAACTAACCATATATACTATGTAAGTCGAATTGTGTTTAATAGACACACTTAAAGCCAAGTTTAGAAATTCAATAGAAACGACATTTAATTGAGTAGCCAAAATGAAAAAAGAGACAAATTTTGGGGCCACATATGAATTAAGCCTTTTTTTTTTTCAAATAAAGTTCTTATAAAAGCCCAAAAAAGCATTTCATTCTTCCTTTTTCACCTTGTAGAACTTTCCCTCCTCTTTCTTCAAAAATGTCGTTAGACCCAACTGCTTTCAAAACCATAGTTCCTTCCCGTTACATCACCTTCACAATCCCAAACCCTTTACTTCATCTCCATTACTTCAATTCTCCTCAGCTCCGCATTGCAATTCTTGATTCGCCTCACCCTTCAGATCAACCCACTCAAATCGCTGCAACGTTAGTTCCTATCAACCGCGAATCCGATTGGAATTTTAGTACCCAACAAGGCCATTTACAACTCCTCCTAAATTTCCCTCACCTATCTCGCCTCATTTTAATCGGAAATACCCCGAATTCGGAACACCCCACGTCGTATAATTCCAATGGGGTTGAGGATTCGTCTGTTGTTGAAGAGAATTTGATGCCTTTCTTGATTGAGGCATTTTGTCGAACAGTTGGTGGGTTACCTGAAATTATTCTGTTCTTGATTAAAATCATTACTTTCATTCTACGTAATTTATAAGATACTGTTTCTGTTTGGATAGTCCAATTCGTTTTTTAGTAGTAGTATAATTTTTGTAAATATTTTGAACTACAAAATTTTGTCACTTATAAACTATAGTGCTACTTTTTATGCAGTTTTTAAATGTGGCCGTTTTATTTATTTTTAAGAAAAAAATTGAAAGAACTGATGTTCAAAATTGCAATGAAATTTATTGGTTTGAGCATTTATACTCTGATATCCGTTTTCTTTTTGATCGAGGCATTTTGTCAAACAAGTGGTGGGTAACCTGAAATTATTCCGTTCTTCGTTAAAATCATTACTTTCATTCTAATTTATAAGATACTATTACTATTTGGATTGTTCAATTGGCTTTTTAGTAGTAGTAGAACTTTTTATAATATTTTAAAATATTTTGAATTACAAAATCTGTCACTTATAAACAATAGTGTTACTTTTTATGCAGTTTTTAAATGTGGACATTTTTTTTTTTTTTTTTGAAAGAAGTGATGTTCAAAATTTGCAACGAAATTGAATGGTTTGAGCCTTTATACTCTGATATCTGTCATTCTTTTTGATTGAGGCATTTTGTCGAACAGGTGGTGCGTTAACTGAAATTCCGTTCTTGGTTTACGAAGATGAGGTGGTTCGGAGTGTGGTGTTGGATAGATGTATCGGACCTTTTGTTGGAGAAATCTTGATTGAAGATGTAGAGTTGGAAATGGAAAATGGAGGTAAAGAGTTTAGGAGGAGATTGAGGTTTAAGAGAATGCCTAATTTGGTACAAACACAGATAAAGATGCGACCCAAGAAAGTCGATTTTCTTGAATTTGAGATAGTTGATGATGGGGTTTTAGTTCATCCTTATTTGAATCCAATGGTGGCAGGTCTTTCAGTTATCGGTCCATATTTAGACGCGCAAATTGGGAATGGAGTAAAGCCGAAAGCTTTGTGTTTGGGTGTTGGAGGAGGAGCACTTGTTGGTTTTTTAAGCTCCCAACTTGGTTTCCAAATCTTGGGTATTGAAGCTGATAATGTTGTTTTACATGTTGCAAGGAAATATTTCGGGTTGGAAAATAGTAAGTCCATACATCTACGCGTTGGAGATGCACTAGAAATGATTCAAAATAGCGAGCATTTGGATGATTTTGATGGTAAATTTGATGTGATCATGGTTGATTTAGATTCGAGCGATGCTAGTATAGGTATGAGTGCTCCTCCTATACAGTTTGTGGAGAAATCAGTGTTGTTGGCAACAAGAAAATTGCTTGAGAAAAATGGTGTTGTTATCATAAATGTGATTCCATCAGATCAGGCATCGTACAAGTTAGTTATTACTGAATTTCAACAAGTTTTCGTAGAGTTATATGAGATAGATGTTGGGAATGGAGAGAACTTTGTTCTTATTGCCTCTGCTTCAGAAATTGAACATGTGGAATGTCATCATCAAAGTAAATTTCTTGACAAGTTGAAACAAGTATCAGGATCTTATGTGAACTCTATTCAGAAATTGGACTCTTAGAGATAATTTAGTGAAATTGTGCAGCATATAGAGTAACTTTTTTGCTTTAAGTTTCTATAGAAAGGATGAGACAGGACAAAGATGAAGCTAATATTTTTTTTGCTTGATAGAGGGAACAAATTGTATATAGTTCATTTGTTGGTAGCTCGGAGGAGTATAAACATGATTCTTACTTTCCAATTGATTGTTACTTCATTAATCTTTGAATTTTGGAGCTAGCAGTCGATTAACCCTCCCAGTATGTGGAGAAAGGCGCTAACATCTCTCTATTTGCTGCTTTCTTGGTATCGGAACAATTAATCCCAGTATAAAATCTCGCATATAACATTACAATATTTGGTTGATTGCATAAGGAAAACATAATCACCGTATAATATTTGGTTGACTGTATTAAATAATACACACATATTTCTGTGGATCATTAACACATTATATTGTAAGATTCCAGATTCACTTATACATAGTTCTGTGAATCATTAACACATTAAGTCAAATGGAATTTTTTTTCGAATAAGAAATTGAATCTTAACTTGTCTTGAACGAGGAGGTGAGTACCAAAAGAGTGGAAATAAATTTGTTTCACCCAAACACAAGGGAAGGGAACTGTATTTTCGTCCATTTCCTTCGATTAGGAGGGCAATTCCCCTGGTGAACTAACCATGCATACTGATATAGATGAACAAGTAAAGTATACTAGGGCGCGCGGGAGAACTGTATTGAAGAACAAAAGGACCTGGTAACATCGGAAGAAAGAGTGCTCTCCTATCTTTTGATTAGGAAAGTGACACATGCCAGGTGATAGCACATGTTCATTAAGAATATAGTACTCTACTAGCTCGCTGCTAGTTGAACCTTCATCACCTGCTTGCTTGATTACTTTTGTGATAAAACCCTTAAATTTTTTATGGATTATATTTATTTTAGGAACTAAAGAAGCTTAGTGTGTACATAAGAAATTGGATGAGTATAGGGCATATATCAAAAAAGTTTCTCGGTCAAAAAAGAAAAAAGAAAAAGCAGACAAGAACCGTTCGATTCAATTTCCTTTCCTACTTTTGACAAAAAGAAAAGAAAATAGAAAGGTAAATACCTTATTTACATCTTCAGAACAGGCCAAAAAAGAGCTGATTATTTCATTTCTTTTGTCCACCCCCAACCCCCCACCCAACCAAACCAAATTATGCACATACATGCATGAAAATCGACACAAGTGATATCAAAGTTCTTGAAATTAATAATTATACTCATGCTCTTTCCTTGTAAAATGCATCTATGAACATGATTCGCTTGTCAAAGTTTGGTACATACAATGTGAAGTCATTCGTTTATAGTCATAGTCAACAAAAGTGTGAAACATGAGAGCATACAAAAGAAATTAAACGCGATGCCCTTCTCCCTAACAATTAAACCAAGCTAGAAGAAAGGTCATATACATTCCAAAAAAGGCACAACAACAGGCATTTTTTTTTTTTTTTTTTTTTTTTGGTAAAAGAAACTGTACACTTCAAAATAGAAAAAAACTGACTGGAGTTGACATTAAGCCCCAAACAACTAGACACTATCTAGTGGATAAAAAATCATGTTCTATAATACTCTTCCCAACCTTGTCTTCTTACCTGCTCTATGCAATATCTCTTGAATCACCATTATGACTATAGTTTCAAGTCTTCTTTTACACTTTGGAACACTATGATTCCTTTCTTGCCAAACATAGTACACACAACCTGCAAGCACCATTCTATAAACTTCAGCTTTTGCATTCAAATCTTTTCATACATGTACCAGCCCAAACCACTTCATATTGCCAAGCCATAGGTTGTCTAAGGAAACCTTGCCATTGTAATAGTTTGTTCCAAACTCTAAAAGAGAAGTCCCACTTGAAAAACAAATGTTCCATAGTTTCATTCTCATTAAAGCAGATAGTAGCAATGATTGCAGAACAAAGACTGCATTTTCTTATCTTTCTCTTCATTTCTTCATCTCGGTTCGCCATATCCCAACAGTGGTGGGTTTTCAACGGCGCTGTTGGGAATTCCACTGCCGGACTTGCCACTATCTGGATCAACAGGCCATTTGGTACGACTGTTAATCCCACCAACGACACCTCTACCTTGACACCCGTCCTTGTAAGTGGAGTTTCTGGCCCTCAGTACCTCTGTGGCTTCTTGTGCAATTACAAAGCCACGGAATGCCTTCTCGGTATCCTCATGGTATACCGCAACAGATCAATTGGTTATATAGATGAGCATCAGTTATTTTGGTCTGCTAACCGAAACCATCCTGTCAAAGCCAACGCGACCTTGCAACTAGGCCAAGATGGCAACTTGGTCTTGGCAAACTCTGATGGCACTGTTGTATGGTCCACTAATACTATTGGCAAATCTGTTTCCGGCTTAATCTTGACAGAAAAGGGGAATCTTGTGCTCTTTGATAAGGCCAATCGCACGATTTGGCAATCTTTTGATCATCCCACGGATTATTTGCTTCCAGGGCAGAGTTTGGTTTCCGGGCAGAAGCTCACAGCAAGCGTTTCAGCATCGAATCGGAGTCAAGGTTTGCTTTCTCTTACTATTCTCAATGGAAGCTGGGTCACTTACGTAGATTCTGACCCACCTCAGTTTTACTATGCTTCATCTATGTCGTACAGTCCCTATCTAAGTTTTGACGGTCAAAGCATTACTGCTTTCAAATACTCTGATACATCAGCAGCTCATTTCATGAAGCTTGGGCCTGATGGACATTTACGGGTATACCGATGGGACAACCTTGAATGGAAAGAGGTATCTGACATTTTGACCCAAGACATCGGGAACTCATGTGGTTATCCAACGGTGTGTGGAAGATACAGCATTTGTAGAAATAATGGTCAATGTAGTTGTCCAAACTTCTTCATGCCATTTGACCATCATGGATGTACAGAGCTGACGCCCATTTCTTGCGACTCTTTGCAGTATCATAGTCTTGTAGAGCTCAAAAGCACCACATATTTTGTGACCCTTCTCAGATACAACAGACATATAAGTTCGAACTTATGGTCTGAGGCGGAAAAATTGGAAGATTGCAAAAGGGCCTGTCTGAGTAACTGTTCTTGCAAAGCTGTTGTTTGGGATGAGACTCGAATAAAAAACTGTTTATCACTTAGTGAAGTCTTCTCTATCATGGACAATGTGGGGGAGGAAAGGGACAAGACCTCAGTTTTTCTTAAGGTACAAAATCAATCACCAATCAAGAATTCAAGACCTTTCAACAAAGTGATAATAGGATCTACTCTTGCAGCTTTTTTCGGAATAATTTTATGTATCACTGCTTGCTTTGCTCTTTTCAAAAAGAGGAAACAGTCCAGCAAGGCCGGGGATATTCTGGATCTAGCAACAATCTTACCGGGAATACTAACTGGGTACTCTTACAATTACTTGAAAACAATTACAGAAGATTTCAGCAGAAAACTCGGGGAAGGAGGATTTGGCTCTGTTTATGAAGGAACACTGAGTGACGGCACCAAAATGGCTGTGAAGCGTCTGGACGGTCTAGGTCAAGTAACGGATTCATTCTTAACAGAAGTAAAAACAGTTGGTAGCATTCACCATGTCAATTTGGTAAAACTCATTGGATTTTGTGCTGAAAAGTATCACAGGATTCTGATCTATGAATACATGGTAAATGGATCACTGGACAGGTGGATCTCTCATGAAAGGCAAGAGAATGGGCTTACTTGGCATACAAGGCAAAGGATAATATCAGATATCGCCAAAGGGTTAGCTTATCTTCATGACGATTGCAGCCAGAAGATAATTCATTTGGATATCAAACCACAAAACATCCTTCTAGATCAAAACTTCAATGCTAAGATATCTGATTTTGGGTTGTCGAAACTAATTGAGAAAGACAAAAGCAAAGTTGTAACTAGAATGAGAGGAACACCAGGGTATTTAGCTCCTGAATGGTTGAGCTCGGTGATCACTGAGAAGGTTTATGTTTATGCATTTGGAATTGTGCTCTTGGAAATTCTCTGTGGGAGAAAGAATTTGGATTGGACCCAGGCAGATGAAGAAGATGTCCATTTGGTTAGTGTTTTAAGGAGAAAAGCAGAACAACAACAGCTCATGGATATGGTTGACAAAAACAATGAGGATATGCAGCTCCACAAAGAAGCAGTGACAGAAATGATGAGCATCGCAGTATGGTGTCTACAAGGCAATTTCGCCAAGAGGCCTTCCATGTCATTGGTTGTTAAAGTACTGGAAGGTTTGGTGACTGTTGAAACCAACTTGGACTATAATTTCACAAATCTACCTGAGGTTGGGTCCAGCAACCAAATGAGGGAAGCCACTATCAGTTCAGTATTGCCTTCAGTTTTATCTGGACCAAGGTGAACAACAATCTTAAGATTTAAACAGTCTTTTCTCTTTCCTCTGCCACTCCCAGGTCAACGACTTTAATGGGAACAAGACGTTGATCTGAGTAGCCATTAACCAAAACTTGGCATCTTCAGCAGCTTCGTCTTCCAGCCTTCAGCTTGCATCAATTTCTTCTTCTAGACTCTACATACATCAACGGAATCATCAACTTCGAGTTTTCCCGAGATTCCCAGGATCTTATCATCCAGTTCATGCAGGACACGGGAGCTCCAGTTTAGTACCTAATGCAGTGATCATAGCAGCTCAAAGGCCTCTCGAAGTAACTCGAGCTCAGCTACACTGGACAATAAAGTATCTCCTGATAGTGCATCCATACTTGTTTTGGGATAGCTTACATTATTAAAGCATGTGTTGAGTAGTGCATGTGCAATGGAATCTCAACAGTTAGTTATGCTTAGTAGTAGTAGATCGTTTCTTATTATATAATTTGCAATATGATTTGGAGATGTAATAGGTAGTAGTAGATCGGTTACTTGATTATATGATTTGGAGATGTAATATTCGATTATCGATGAATGAAAGCTTCTGATTTCTCTCACAGAACTCATAGTTGTTTGAAGCTCATTGCAGTATTCTCTTCAGATTTTCTAAAATAACCCCAAACTATTAGCATTTTCTTCTGATTTATGTAGCCATTGAGTTCTTATTCTTCAAATGGTTTCTCAAAGATCCATTATTTTGCCCTTTTTAATTAGTGGTTCCTCTGTTAAACAATCAATTGGTTGTAAAAATCGCAAGTAACAACAATAACAACAACATACCCACTGTAATCCACAAGTGGGGTTTGGGAAGGCTAGTGTATACGCAGACCTTACCCCTACCTTGGGAGGCAGAGAGGTTGTTTCCAATAGACCCTCGGCTCAATAAAAGCATTTCGAAAAAAGAAAACAACGGAAGTGAAGAAGAAATGACAAAATTGAAAATACTAAAGAAAGCATGACAGAGTATTCTTAAAAAGTGACAGTAATAATCGAAGTACAAGAGACAGTAAATAGTAACAGCTATCGACTAACAAGAAACAGTAATACTACGACTACTAGTATGGAAGGATAAGCGAGACAACATTCAACAAAGAGAAGTTGGGAATGATATATTACTAACAAAGACAAACAAGAAGCTGAAAAAGAACAACTTTAGCATATAATACCAAAACAAGAAAGTACAATGAAGTTTCAATTTACCTTAAACAAAACGAAAAATGCTATCTTTACACTAAAATTTAGTCCACAAAAAATGGCTAAAGAAGTGTAATAAGGATGAAAATGAGAAGGGCAGCAATGAAGGAGTATTTAAGAGCAGCAAGAAGAATAGCCAATGCTATAACAAATAGCTGCCACAATATACTTACACTAGCCCATGTTAACAAACCCGTTAACCCAACTGCCACAATATTATCCGGATCCGGGTCTAACAAAAGATCCATCCATCTTAAATTCAATCTTGGTTTTCCACCATTATTACCATTACTTTCATTTCCATTGTTTTTCAACCCATTATTATTATCTTGATTTTCACTAACAGTATTGTTGTTCTCATTTTCTGCTGAAAAAACAAGAAAGTGTTTTCTTTTAGGGAAATTTTTTGAGGGTTGAGATTTGAGGGGACAAAATGGTAATTTGGGGAAATGGGGTTTGGTTATTGATGGGTTTTGTGGGATTTTTAGTGATGAATAAAAGGGAGATATGTACATTGATATTGCCATGAAAATATAGCAAGATTGATTTTTGAGGTTCAGGGAAATAATGGAGAGGAACCAAACAGAATGTTGTTTTTTTTTGTGAGAAAAGGACAAAAATTGTCCCTTATGTTTGTGGGTAGGTTCAAAATAGTCCTTAAGCATGCACTTAACAATTTTGGTATTTTAAGTTTATTAAAAGTTAATACTTTTAATCTTGGGAAAGTATTTACTGAACTCCGTCTATTAGATTTGATGAAAACGGTGAATTTTCTTTGATAGACATTGAAAAGATATAAGTTAGCAGAAAGTACACTTCAAATAACTACATCAGTCTCTAGAAATAAATTGAAAATTGCAGAAAGCATAAAAACTGTATCTCTAAATGTGAGTTTGAACTAAAAAAAATTTCCTTTTTCATGGTTCCTGTCAAATCTAGAGTTCGGTAAGTATTTTATGGAGACTAAAAGTGTATTTTTTTGACAAACTTAAAGGATCAAAATTGCTAAGTGCGTACTTAAGGGATTATTTTGAATCAACACTCAAACGTAAGGACGATTTTTTTTATTTTATCTTTTTTTAGTAGCTAAAATTAAGGTTTCACCTCTTGAATAATTTCTTTAGGCACTTTGGTCCTCGGAATTTTCAAAATGTTGCTTCTACTACACCTTATTTTTAGGGCATTTTACATAAATGACTAACATTTGGGGGTTTTAAATTGGGCGTAGCTATATTTTAGCTAATTACATTTCGTAGCTACAGTAGATTGTATTCGTACGCTACAGTAGATTGTATTAAAAAATCAGATTGTATTCAAAATTCGGTTGAGTCAGATTTCACTGTATTCAAGTTCAGATTTCGTTGTATTCAATTCAGATTCCACTGTATTCAAGTTAGATGTATTCAACTAAGTTGTATTCAAGTCAAATGTATTCAACTCAACTGTATTCATTTGTAGCTACTTTTACACTGTATTCACTTTATTATATTTAAAATCGGTTGTACACGAAAAAAAAATATCCTTCAAAACATACCCCCAAACACTGTATTCATTTGTAGCTACCTCAAAACTTCAAAATAGTCAAATGCCCCCTCAACGTTTAGTCGGATTAATTATGACGTACCCAATCTTTATGGCTGGCCTATTACCCCCTAGACATATTTTTAGCGCATTATATTGGCCACTAAAATGTCATGCCCCCAAATTTTTTAAACTCAGGTGCAATACACGCGCTTAAGAATTTCTTGGTCTCTTAACAACAACAACAAAAACACCACCATTAAATGATTTTCTTGGTGTTTGTGTTATATCCCGTATTTTGTACGTTGGAATATTTTAAGTTAGTTGCGACGAATTATGGGTAAAGCTATTTTTTTCGATTTTGTGTAATGCACAAGATGCTTATGAATTTTGTTGGATGGAAATATTAAGGAAAACTTGGGGTTAAAAGTGAAATTATGGAAACTTAGTATTCATGAAATAAGGGCCATGTGGCCATGTGTGGGGTGTGGGCCATGGGCCACTTGGATGCAACTTATATGTGATAAAAGATGACAAATTAAGTCATATTCTCCATCTTCACCACTTTAGAAAATTCAAGAAACTTGGAGAACCAAAGGAGAGGCCATTCGGCCATAGTGAGTAAAAATGGTGCCATGGGAATTGATCAAGAAAAATTATTTTCACCTAGTCTCTCTACTTATTGGAAGGTCCTCTACAACGTGGAGTAGTTGTTGGAGCAAGTAGATCATCCGTTGTTGCCATGTACCAAGCTAGCCGAGAGATGAAGTGGGGTGGGAAAGGTAAGGTTCAATCTTATTTTTCATGTGTTATGGATGGTTTGTGTATGTTGTGGGGTGTGGAAATGAATGAAATTCATGAAATTGTGGTGTGGAAGTTGTAGCCGTGTATATGCTACCTTGGTGTAGGCATGATGAACAAATTTTATTTAGTGTAATTTGGTTGTTGTGTTGTGGATTATGTGATGAAAATGAGAGTGTTGGATGATATAAGTTGAAGTTGGAATCGGTTGTGAGCTAATGTAGAAGTTAGCGTATTGGTAATATAGTTTCTTGCATTTACATGAATGATATTGTAATATGTGGTTGTCGATATAGTTTATGAATTTGGAAGAAAGAAATGTGTTATTGCTGTTTTCTTGAACTTGGAAGGTTTCGGGTTGCATTGTATAGTGGATGGGCTGATTTGAATATTTTTTGGATTGTCCGAAGTGTTCTTGAATATAAATGGAATGTCGTCGAATTATGTGGAAGAAGAGTTACTAATGTTAGAACGCGTTTTGAATTAATTATTGATGTTGTTTATATGGTTGTTGGTATTGTTGTTGAAGATTTGGCCGAGTTGAATTCTCGGGTTCTTGAATTTATAGGGGAAATGCTTCAAATTTCTCAGATAAAATGATGGCTTGAATTGAATTCTTCGGTGCTTACGACTAATGTTTGATGTCCAATGCCGTTGTTGTAGATTTTGAGAAGCGAGACTTCATTCGATTAGCGTAGGAAGCGGACAAGGTATGTAAAGCTATCCCCTCCTTCTTTTGGCATGTCTTAGTGTAAGTAAGCTATGACACGATCCTCGGGGTAATTCTATTCTTATGATCCGAGCGTGCCTACGATTCTTATTCATCTCTGGATATTGGTATTCTTAATGTAGTAGAAATATGGTCCTTATGTCTTTGATATGATTGGATTTGAAATGTTGTATAAACGGTTTTGTTCTAAAAGGATCTTATGTCTAAAAACGTCCGTAACTTTCATAGACAGAACCAGATTGCTTTGATACGCTCGTAAGTGATTCTATAACATATAATATCTCTAACTTTCGTGGACGGGCCCGGATTGGTATGATGCATATCCGTGGGCCCCGAGACTTTCTTTGTATAGTCCTAACGACTGTTTGAAAGAACATAATATGGCTATCATCCCGACCCCCGAGTATGATTACTTACTTATCCGGTAGTCCGAAATGAGGATTTTTATGCATATGATTTTGATACGTAACTATGATTTCTAAAGTTCTATCGATATGTGCACGAGTGACGTTCGGAGAAACTTGATTTGGCTATTGTCTGGTTTGTAAATGATAGTTCGTTTTGATTACTCTATTGAGTCTTTGTGAATGTTTTAAATTGCATATAGTTTCTCACGACTCTGCTCGTGCGTATGGTTGTTACATCTTTCGCCGAGTCCCGGGCCGGTATGTTATCGTGCGCACTATGCTATATTCTGAAGTATGATGTATTTTCCGAAGTATGATGTGATACGAAGTATGATGTGTTACGAAGTATGATGTGATACGAAGTATGATGTGTTACGAAGTATGATGTGATACGAAGTATGATGTGATATGGAGTATGATGTGTTCGGAGGTATACAATATTCTGAAGTATGATGTGTTGTGGCGCCAAAGATGGAGTGGAGACCACGTTCTGTCCACCGGGTCCCATTATGGACCGCATGTGATATATGATATGATATATGATGATATGATGATTCTGTTCACCGAGTCCCTCACTAGAGGGCCGGGTACGGTATATATATGATGATGAGATGATGATATGATGATCTTATTTACCGAGTCCCTCGTTTTGGAGTGCGGGACACGTTATATATGCATATGTATATGATGATCATTTACTTATGTCACTCAGTCCTATTATGGGCCGGTTATGATACATGACATTGATATGCATGATTTGTATTTCAGGAGTAAGCATTTTGGCATTCTGATTATTATATTTGTCTTCTGTACCTCTTACGTACGATTTGTATTTCAGATGCAAGCACTTTGGTATTCTGGTTATTATGCTCACTTTCTGTACTCCTTACTTCGGTTATGACCTCGTTTTCTGTATTCCATGCTTTGCATACTCGGTACATATTCCGTACTGACCCCCTTTCTTCGGGGTCGCGTTTCGTGCCGCGTGGTACCTACTGGATGAGTAGAGACGTTAGGCGAAGATAGTCCAACCGGATTGGCGAGCTCCATTTCCTCCGGAGGCTTTGCCGAGTCGAGTATTATGTTATGGTATCCGAGTTATGTTAGAGACTTTACGGACGCAGTCACGTGTATGATATGTCGCTTTGTAAGCGGCTATAAGTCGATGTATCATTATGCATTACGTTACGATTTCATATGATCACAGAATTTATTTGATTTGAAAAAGACGAAAAGCATGTTGTTCTTTGAAAGGTTTTCATCTTGCGCTCATGTCATGATTTAAGGGCCCAGCATGACTATGAGTATAACGAGAGTCAGCGGGTTCGCTCGGCCGTAAGGGTCGGGTGCCCATCATGCCCTATCGGGTTAGGGTGTGACCAATCAGAATTCCGGATTGGCGAATGGGTATGGTTGGAGATATCACCCATGAAAAGTGTAATGAGATTCGACAAGAAGAAAAAGTTTAACCCGAGATCCTTATAATGTTTTATGAGACTAGTTGAACATTCGAGGATGAATATTCTAAAGGGGGGAAGGATGTTATATCCCGTATTTTGTACGTTGAAATATTTTAAGTTAGTTGCGACGAATTATGGGTAAAGCTATTTTTTTCGATTTTGTGTAATGCACAAGATGCTTATGAATTTTGTTGGATGGAAATATTAAGGAAAACTTGGGGTTAAAAGTGAAATTATGGAAACTTAGTATTCATGAAATAAGGGCCATGTGGCCATGTGTGGGGTGTGGGCCTTGGGCCACTTGGATTCAACTTATATGTGATAAAAGATGACAAATTAAGTCATATTCTCCATCTTCACCACTTTAGAAAATTCAAGGAACTTGGAGAACCAAAGGAAAGGCCATTCGGCCATGGTGAGTAAAAATAGTGCCATGGGAATTGATCAAGAAAAATTATTTTCTTCTAGTTTCTCTACTAATTGGAAGGTCCTCTACAACGTGGAGTAGTTGTTGGAGCAAGTAAATCATTCGTTGTTGCCATATACAAAGTCTAGCCGAGTAGAGAAGTGGGGTGAAGAAGGTAAGGTTCAATCTTTATTTTCACATGTTATGCATGGTTTGTGTATGTTGTGGGGTGTGAAAATGAATGAAATTCATGAAATTGTGGTGTGGAAGTTGTAGCCGTGTATATGCTACCTTGGTGTAGGCATGATGAACAAATTTTATTTAGTGTAATTTGGTTGTTGTGTTGTGGATTATGTGATGAAAATGAGAGTGTTGGATGATATAAGTTGAAGTTGGAATCGGTTGTGAGCTAATGTAGAAGTTAGCGTATTGGTAATATAGTTTCTTGCATTTACATGAATGATATTGTAATATGTGGTTGTCGATATAGTTTATGAATTTGGAAGAAAGAAATGTGTTATTGCTGTTTTCTTGAACTTGGAAGGTTTCGGGTTGCATTGTATAATGGATGGGCTGATTTGAATATTTTTTGGATTGTCCGAAGTGTTCTTGAATATAAATGGAATGTCGTCGAATTATGTGGAAGAAGAGTTACTAATGTTAGAACGCGTTTTGAATTAATTATTGATGTTGTTTATATGGTTGTTGGTATTGTTGTTGAAGATTTGGCGAGTTTAATTCTCGGGGTTCTTTGAATTTATGGAAATGCTTAAATTTACGTAGATAAAATGATGGCTTGGAATTGAATTCTTCAGTGCTTACGACTAATGTTTGATGTCCAATGACGTTGTTGTAGATTTTGAGAAGCCGAGACTTAAATTCTGATTAGCGTAGGAAGCGGACAAGGTATATAAAGTTATCCCTCCCTTTCTTTTGGCATGTCTTAGTGTAAGTAAGCTATGACACGATCCTCGGGGTAATTCTATTCTTATGATCCGAGCGTGCCTACGATTCTTATTCATCTCTGGATATTGGTATTCTTAATGTAGTAGAAATATGGTCCTTATGTCTTTGATATGATTGGATTTGAAATGTTGTATAAACGGTTTTGTTCCTAAAGGATCTTATGTCTAAAAACGTCCGTAACTTTCATAGACAGAACCGGATTGCTTTGATACGCTCGTAAGTGATTCTATAACGTATAATATCTCTAACTTTCGTAGGCGGGCCCGGATTGGTATGATGCATATCCGTGGGCCCCGAGACTTTCTTTGTATAGTCCTAACGACTGTTTGAAAGAACATAATATGGCTATCATCCCGACCCCCGAGTATGATTACTTACTTAACTGGTGAGTCTGAAATGAGGATTTTTATGCATATGATTTTGATACGTAACTATGATTTCTAAAGTTCTATACGATATGTACCCGAGTGACATTCGGAAGAAACTTGATTTGGCTATTGTACGGTTTGTAAATGATAGTTCATTTTGATTACTCTATTGAGTCTTTGTGAATGTTTTAAATTGCATATAGTTTCTCACGACTCGCTCGTGCGTATGGTTGTTACATCTTTGCCGAGTCCCGGCCGTATGTTATCGTGCGCACTATGCTATATTCTAAAGTATGATGTGTTTTCCGAAGTATGATGTGATACGAAGTATGATGTGTTACGAAGTATGATGTGATACGAAGTATGATGTGATACGAAGTATGATGTGATATGGAGTATGATGTGTTCGGAGGTATACAATATTCTGAAGTATGATGTGTTGTGGCGCCAAAGATGGAGTGGCGACCACGTTAAATCGTCCACTGGGTCCCATTATGGATCGCATGTGATATATGATATGATATATGATGATATGATGATTCTGTTCACCGAGTCCCTCACTAAAAGGCCGGGTACGGTATATATATGATGATGACATGATGATATGATGATCTTATTTACCGAGTCCCTCACTGGAGGGCCGGGACACGTTATATATGCATATGTATATGATGATCATTTACTTATGTCACTCAGTCCCATTATGGGCCGGTTATGATACATGACATTGATATGCATGATTTGTATTTTAGGAGTAAGCATTTTGGCATTCTGATTATTATATTTGTCTTCTGTACCTCTTACGTACGATTTGTATTTCAGATGCAAGCACTTTGGTATTCTGGTTATTATGCTCACTTTCTGTACTCCTTACTTCGGTTATGATCTCGTTTTCTGTATTCCATGCTTTGCATACTCGGTACATATTCCGTACTGACCCCCTTTCTTCGGGGGCTGCGTTTCATGCCGCGCAGGTACCTACAGATGAGTAGAGGACGTTAGCTGAAGATAGTCCAGCTGGATTGGCGAGCTCCATTTCCTCCGGAGTGCTGCCGAGTCAGAGTATTATGTTATGGTATCTGAGTTATGTTAGAGACTTTGCAGACAGAGTCACGTGTATGATATGTCAGTTTTGTAAGCGGCTCTATAAGTCGATGTATCATTATGCATTACATTACAGATTTCATATGATCACAGAATTTATTTGATTTGAAAAAGACGAAAAGCATGTTGTTCTTTGAAAGGTTTTCATCTTGCGCTCATGTCATGATTTAAGGGCCCAAAGATGACTACGAGTATAACGAGTCGGCACGGGTTCGCTCGGCCGTGGGTCGGGTGCCCATCATGCCCTATCGGGTTAGGGTGTGACCAATCAGAATTCCGGATTGGCGAATGGGTATGGTTGGAGATATCACCCATGAAAAGTGTAATGAGATTCGACAAGAAGGAAAAGTTTAACCCGAGATCCTTACAATGTTTTATGAGACATCCTTCCCATCCCTCCCCTCCACCCCCCAAAAAAAATTTAAAAAATTTTGATATATTTTTTTTAAATTTTTTCACCAGCCCCCATCCTCAAAAATTGCTTTTTTTAAAAAAGTTTTGAAAAGTTTTCTTTTTGTTTTTTTACACACACCACCCCCACCCTTCCAAAAAAAAAGTTTTGAAAAGTTTTTCTTTGTGTTTTTTTTTCACCACCCCCCTCCCCCACTCAAAAAGAATATTGGAAAGAAGTTTTGACATTGTGGTGTGTTTGTAGTGAAGTAGATGGTTTTTCTGTTGTTGTCCTGGTATGGTTCAGGGTTTAGGAAAAGATATCCAATAGATGATTTTTTTGTTCTTGTCCTGGTATTTATCTGGTTCTGTTTATAGAAGATATCCAACGGATTTATAGTTGTTGCAACAAGTTCTACACTTGTGGCAACAAGTAAACAATCTGTTCCAACAAATACAAATCTGTTGGACATAGGTTCAGTTATTTGGTTCTGTTTATAGAAAATATCCAATAGATTTGTAGTTGTTGTCCAAGCCAAACTGCTCCATAGTTGTTAAGTGCACTGTGTTGTAATAATAGTTATTTGTTGGAACTTTATGACATTTTTAATGTTATTCTTTTTTAGAATGGTAATTTCTGTTCTTGGTGCTTATGAACTTGATTTATATGATATGTTGATTTATGATATGTTGATCGTGTTCAAATCACAAATGTGTGTATTGTTGTTAATAAATTGCTGAACAGTTTTCAACAAGTAATGAATCTGTAGCAACAGCTCTGTAACTTGTTGGGTTTTATCCAACAAGTAACAGGACTTGTTGCAACAACTAGTAACTTGTGTTTTATCCAACTGCTAAAAGATTTCCAGCAAATAAGCAATCTGTTGCAACAACTGACAGGCCTTGTTGCAGCAACTAAGTTACATGTTGGGATTTTTCCAACAAGTGGAGTGACTTGTTGCAGAAAGTGGGTAACTTGTTGTGTTTTATCCAACAAGAGTAAGGACTTGTTCAACAACTATGTCATTTGCTGCAACAGATACTACAGTTGTTGCAACAGATACTACACTTGTTGCAACAGATATTACAGTTGTTGCAACGGATGCTACTTGATTCACCCATATTTAGTGATCAACAAAAGAGAATCAATGATATTTAGTGATAAACAAAGGAAATCAATAATAAGTAGTGATTAATATATAATACTTAATCAATTTGATGGTAATTTGAGTCGGGGAATATGCACTAAATCCAATGATCATTAGAGTGAATTGATGTGAACTACTTGATTCACCCATATTTAGTGATAAGCAAATGAAATCAATGATATTTAGTGATTAATATATAATACTTAATCAACTTGATAGTATTTTGAGTCAGAAAAGATGATCTACTAAGTCAGTATGTACTAAATCGAGTGATTGTTATAGTGAATTGATGTGAACTTCTTGATTCACTCATATTTAGTGATAAACAATGGAACTCAACTATATTTGTTGATCAATATATATACTTAAGCAATTTGATGGTGTTTTGGGTCAGGATAGATGATCAACTAAGTTCAATACGCACTAAATGGAGTGATCATTGGAGTGAATTGATGTGAACTACTTGATTCATCCATCTTTAGTGATAAATAATGGAAATCAACCATATCTATTGATCAATATATATACTTAAGCAATTTAATGGTGTTTTGGGTCAGGATAGATGATCAACTAAGTCCAATACGTACTAAACGGAGTGATCAATGGAGTGAATTGATGTGAACTATTTGATTCACCCATATTTAGTGATAAACAATAGAAATCAACCATATTTATTGATCAATATATATACTTAAGCAACTTGATGGTGTTTGGGGTCAGGATAGATGATCAACTAAGTCCAATACGCACTAAATGGAGTGATCATTGGAGTGAATTGGTGTGAACTACTTGATTCACCCATATTTAGTGATAAACAGTGGAAATCAACCATATTTAGTGATCAATATATATATCTACTAAAATAATTAGTAATTTGTTACAACTTTTTCCACAACTGTATGATCTGTCATTTTTCTTCCACAACTGTATGATCTGTTGCAACAGATTAGTAACTTGTTTAAACAGATTATTTATTTATTAGTAACTTGTTGAAACCTATTAGTAATTTGTTGCAACTTCTTCCACAGTTGTACTATCTGTTGCAACAGATTAGTAACTTATTTAAACATATTAGTTACTTATTGGAACGTATTAGTAACTTGTTGAAACAGATTAGTAATTTGTTGCAACTTCTTCAACAATTGTATGATCTGTTGCAATCATTTAGGCAACTTGTCTAAATAGATTAATAACTTGTTTAAACAGATTAGTTACTTGTTGGAACGGATTAGTAACTTATTGCAACTTATTCAACAAGCTCGTATGATGCGTTGAAGCAGTTAGTAACTTGTTGCAACTTCTTCAACAAAGTGTATGATGCGTTGATAATTAACTCATCTATTGCGACATATTTTTTAGTTTTTACAATAATTTATGCAATTGTTTGATTTTTTCCAACAAGGTGAGTAATTTATTGCAACAACTAAGCAACTAAGCAATTCTACTGTATGCATCTATTGCAATAATTAGTAAGCAAAATAAATAAGTTCATAAATAGAAATTGTTCAACAACCACCTTGGCTCCAAATACCACAACTAATCAAAATAAATAAGTTCATAAACATCATTCACAAATAACATAAAGGACAAAAAAAAAAAAAAATTGTTCAATGACCTCTCCAACTACCACAACTTAAGTAATAATTTGTTCGACAACTACCTTCCGGGTGTAGCATTTCCTTGATCTACTTCATCTCCTTCATTTCCATCATCACTTTCTTCATCTTCTAGTTCTTCTTCACTTTCTTCATTTGTATATACTGCTTCTTGGCTCTGATCTTTATCTCTTTCTGAGGATTGATTGTCAGTTTGACTGCCAATTTGACTATATCTTTCCTCAACATTTGCTGATTCATAAATAAATTGTCTACTTGTTGCAACAATTACAAATCTGTAGGATATCCTCTACAAACAGAACCAAATAAGCAAGCTATGTCCAACAGATTTGTAGTTGTTTTATGATTGTCTACTTGTTACAACAAGTGTAGAACTTGTTGCAACAACTAAAAATCTGTTGGATATCTTCTACAAACAGAACCAAATAACTGAAGCTATGTCCAACAGATTTCTAGTTGTTGCAACAGATTGTCTACTTGTCAACAAGTGTAGAACTTGTTGCAACAACTAAAAAACTGTTGGATATCTTCTACAAACAGAAGCAAATAACTAAAGCTATGTCCAATAAATTTATAGTTGTTGTAACAAATTGTCTATTTGTTACAACAAGTGTAGAACTTGTTGCAACTAACTAAAAATCTGTTGGATATCTTCTACAAACAGAAGCAAATAACTGAAGCTATGTCTAACAGTTAGTGAGTCGTTGCAACCAGTTGTCTACTTATTGCAAAAAGTGTAGAATTTGTTGCAACAACTACAAATCTGTTGGTTATCTTCTATAAATAGAACCAGATAAATACTAGGATAAGAACAAAAAAACTATTGTCACGACCCAACCGAAGGGCCGCGACGAGCGCCCGGTGCTAGCCCACCCGGACACCCCTTAACATACTTATACATCACATCTAGGTGAGCCACATAGTTAAATCATGCTTTTCGTTCATCATTATTCTAATCTCATTGGGCAACAACCCATCTATATCATCAATAACATCTAAGCCCATATAAATGTACATAAGCCGACAAGGCTATCAAAATAATACCCCAAAATATAGGCCTACAAGGCCGAACATATCTAACCATATACACATGTCTACGAGCCTCTAAGAAGAATACGTCATATCATAACATATGGGCGGGACAGGACCACGCCGTGCCCATGAATATGTACACAAAAGAATCTATACCGAAAGCTGTATCTCCGAATGAAGTGGAGCTCTGCTATGTAGTCCCTGAGAATATAGCTATGGATCAAGTCTGTCTCCTTAGCCACCTGCGGGCATGACGCAGCGTCCACAAACAAAAGGACGTCAGTACGAAGAATGTACTGAGTATGTAAAGCATGATCAATATCAATATGAAAGCATAATAGACAACACATGAGATAACATAGGATGGGAGATAATAGCATCTTCGTCATAGCACTTACTTGCTTCCCATAGGGATGTTCCATTTCTATTGCGTATTCGTGTACATACATCCATATCCGTACTTATTTACCTTTTGTATCCATTTTCGCATTCGTATTCATATTTCCTTTCATACTTATGTTCATATCATATACGTTGCATATACATAGCCTTTACTTGGCATTTACATAATCTTAACATATTCGTACTCATATTGATGTCATATACATAGCATATTCGTACTCATATTGATGTCCTATACATAGCATTTATATAGCATACCCGACCACAAAGGTTCGGTGTTTCACGTACCTGGCCCTACCAAGGCTCAGTGTCATATGTACCGCCTACCTACCAGGCTCGGTGTTATTCGTAACTAACCGCAAAGGATGCGCGCGCGTCATCATATATAGATATACATATATACATATTCACTATATTCCACCCGACCATATACGCTCGGGGTTCACAATAGCCTCTCATGGGCACACATACATATAAGCTCATATTTATCATTAGCCTTTTTACTATCGTCATTCATTACATTCTACCTTTAAAGGATTACTCGTCGTGTAAGAGACTTAGTA
Organism: Lycium ferocissimum; assembly: GCF_029784015.1. Classification (NCBI taxonomy): domain Eukaryota; kingdom Viridiplantae; phylum Streptophyta; class Magnoliopsida; order Solanales; family Solanaceae; genus Lycium; species Lycium ferocissimum. The sequence continues at coordinate 7,832,145 of NC_081347.1, forward strand.
CAATCGTATCATTTGAGCATCATAATCTTAGTAGCTTCTCGAGATAGGATCATTGGAGAATATCGTAGACTCGTAGAAGGATAAATATTTGGCCAAAGAACCATGCCTTATGAAAGAAGGGTTAGCCTTACATACCTTTCCGTGCAACTATTCTATCACTTGTACGTTCTTCTTCAAGGCTCACGTTCTACCTTCATTGAAGTGCATACTCATATTAGAGAATGGATAACTTAGCATTCATGACTTATTCTAGAGAAAATCAGATAACATCTCCTTTATTTATACAACTTCCTTCATATCATACATCAACTCCCAAACATCAATAGCAACATTTACAATGTCATCACAATAGCCTTTATTCAACTACATTATCCTTACCTCACAATTCACTTCAATTCATCCATATTCATAGTCATATCACATAACTCCGTTCATTCATATTCAAGGTCTATCCCACGTTCTCAACACCATTTATAACATGATTATATTCATAAGGTATCAAGAATCGTAACTCATTCCAAACATTTACTCAAAAGTGGCACTATTGCACATTCATGACCCATTTCTTATATTCTTTTGCAATCCAAGTGTTTCAACTTACAAATACTTTAAACAACATGGAAACATCATAAAACTTACCTTAGATGGTGTAGGATTGAACCTTGGTTGCAAATACCTCACTTGAGCAAAACCCTAGTTTTTCCTTCACTTGAATTCTTTGCTTTTGATGAACTTTAATGGGTTTTCTTACTTTTGATTCACTTGTTTTGATGATAAGAACCTTTGATTTCCTTTGGATTCTTGTTCATGAAATATATGTGATGCCTTAGAACTTTAGAGAGAAGTGGGGAAGTGTTGGAATGAAATAATGAAGTTGGAATCACATTTATAAACTTAGAACATTTCAGCCCGTCGGGAGTTCCACGGACTGTTCCACGGTCCGTGGAACCAAGTGCTGTCCGTGAAACTGGTCGTGGTTCACGATCAGCCAGCCATCTTCTCTGCTGGCAGTTCCACGGACCCATCCACGGTCCGTGGAATATTATATGGGCCGTGGAACATGGCCGTGAAACCCATTGTTCACCAAAGTTGATCCCGTTGTCTCGTTTGATCTCCAATCCTTATGGAACCTTCTTAGCACTTGTTTATCACTTCATTAACAATCTAAGGGGCGTTATAACTCTTCCCCAGTACATCCTTAAGTTGTCATCAACTTGCTACTCATAAATCCTTTCCGATACTTATCGTATAGATTGCCTTCTCTTGGCAACTTTCTCGTCTAACATCGAATGCCTTTCAAATCTTATTTAGAATCATCAAATGCTACTTCTTACTTATTGGAACATCATATACTTCGTGCTCTTCATTAGCTTATTCACTGTGCACTAACGGAAAATTTTCCGAGGTGTAACAACTATCTGTTGGACATATTTTCCTAAACCCTGAATCATACCAAGACAACAATAAAAAAACCATCTATTTCACTACAAACACATAACAACAACAACCTGGATTTTATCCAAACTTTTCCTAAACTCAAAAAAAACTAAATTCAAAACTTCCTTTCAAGATTTTTTTTTTTTTTTGGAGTGGGGGGTTGCAAAAAACCAAAAATAAAAACTTTTCAAAACTTTTTATAAAAAATCAAATTAATGATTTTTTGGGTGGGTGGGGAAGTAAGAAACCAAAAAAAAAAAAAAAAATTCAAAACTTCTTTTCAAGAAAAATCATTTTGTTAGAGGCGGGGGGGGGGGGGGTGGGGGTGGTGCAAAAAAATAAAAAATTTCAAAACTTTTTTTTTTCAAAACAATTTTTTTTTGTGGAAGGGTGGGGGTGCAAAAAAACAAAAAGAAAAACTTTTCAAAATTAAAAAAAAAAAAATTGGGGGGGGGGGGGGGTGGGGGGAGGAGGAGGGGGGGGGGGTGAAAAAACAAATAAAGAAAATCAAACTTTTTTTAAAAATAAAATAAAATTTGGGGGCGAGGAAGAGGAGTGGGGGCTAGTAAAAAAAATCAAAATTTAAAAAAAAATATTCGGGGGGGGGGGGGGGGGGGGGTGGTGAAAAAAAAAAAAAAGAAAATAAAAATTAGGGGGGAAGGGGTGAGAGGAGGAGGAGTGAGGGCTGGTAAAAAAAAAAATCAAAATTTTTTTTAATTTTTTTTTTGGGCGGGAGAGGGGTGGGAGGGGGGAGAAGGGAGGCGGCGGGTGAAAAAGAAAATAAAATAAATTAAAAAAATTCAAATTGTTTTTCTTTTTGGTTGAGGGGGGGGGGGGGGGGGGGTGACCGTGAAAAAGTAAATAAAAAAAATTCAAAACTTTTTTTAAAAAAAATTGGGGGTGTGGGGCGGGGGGAGGGGTGGGAGGAGGAGAAGGGGGTTGGTGGGTTTTTTGGATTAAGTTAGGGTCTTTTTATATTTTGTAAAAGATTAAGAAATTTGAAAAAATACATTTTGGACCCCAATTTTCTTAATCTCAAATTTAATTGGGTTTTACTTTCAAGTGGTCCCCATGAATCACCTATACTAATTTCACAACTAAAAGTTCACCTATGGCTAATTCTTTTTAGTTACCTTGTGTAATTAACATACAAAATTTAGTTATGAGATGTAATTTGGGCAAAGTATAGCTACTAAATATAAATAAGCCCTAATGTTCTCTATACCATGTAGATTTTCCTATTTTTATCTCGTAAAACAAATGCGAAAATAACTTCTTTCACTAATGGAGGGCAATTTAATACTACAAATTATGGATGAATATGTTTGTCAATGTGTATTTGGTTTGATTGAGTATAATTTACATGCAAAATATTTTCCACCAAAAATATTACTTGTTTGACTTATGGGTGATAATAAACAACACAAAATATCTCTAATATGCAAAATATTTACCTGTTTCATGTCCCCTTCCAAATTAATTCCGCTTTCATCCAACAAGCCAAAAATATTTATTTTCACCCAAAATCCTTTCTCCATGATACCATCTAAGTATATTTATATACATGATGATATCATGGAGGACTAACAAATTGTCTCATTGAAAGATTGAAGTTAAATACCATCTATGATACTATCTCAGTATATGGTGTATATCATGATGATACTATGAAAGACTGAAGAGTGTCTCATTGAAGGATTGAAACAACTCTCCATGATACCATCTCACTATATGTATATAAGATGATGATACCATAGTGATTTTTTTTTTTTTTTTTTTTTTTTAAGAAAAATGTGTTTTTTGAATAAATTAATATAATCCTCTATAATACCCTATTAGTATATTATTATATACCATATGGGTTTGGATTGATGAGTGTTTTTGAAGAAATAAAACGAGTCTTCTATAATACCATCATAGTATATACGAGACAGGGTGATACCATATTGGTATTATAATTTTAAAGACATTTCGGATAAATAGTTTTGGGAGCATGAAAATAAGAAGGTACGGAAATTATTTTGTTTTCAGATATCTACGGTCTTTCCCCTCGTTCTTTTTACAATGTTTCAACTCTTACTTAATTAAAATAATAACCCAGGGCAATAACCGTCTAGACTTTGTTGTCAATCCTTTAAATTTAATAGTATGACAGAAGAATGATACAAAAAATTATGTTCGTAATGAAAAAAATGTTCTTATTGTTTCCACAACCAAAAAGCAAAAAGGCCATCTCAAGTACCTAGCTAACGCCAAAGTCAGGGCAACTGAAGCTATATCACACATTTTTTAAGTCTATTTTAAAATAGTCATATTTTGTACTTGTTTAAAAATAAGTTACTTAAATATTATTTTATCTTTACTGATATAATTTTAGTCACCCAATTAAATAGGAAATAATTACTTTCTATATCAATTGGGGCAACAATGCTACTAAAATTGTCTCATACTTTACCTTCTTACCCAATTTGACCCACTTTGAATATGACTTGATTTTTCGAATTTGCACGATTGCCCTTCAAAGGCATTGGTTTTTAATTTTTGTCCCTCAAATTGATGGTCTTTAATTTTTGGCCTTCGTCTAATACCCCGAGGTCCTGGGTTAAACCAGGCTCAATCAAAAAAAAAAAAAAATCGCAAGGCAGAGTTTCGTAGCAAAATTCGGCCTATTCGGGCAAAAATTAGGCCTTAAGGCAGAGTTTTGCAAAATTTCAACTGAATAAAAAAAATGCCTTAATCCAAACCTTAAGGTAGAATTTTGCCTTTAGGGACATGCTTGAAGGCAAAACTCTACTTTAAAACTCTTCCTTGAAGGTCGCAAAACTCTGCCTGAAGGTAGGCAAAATTCTGCCTTGCGAATCCAAGCTCTATCTTGCATTTTTTTTTTCAATTTTTGACTGGGCGGGTTCGAACCCGGAACCAAGGGGTTTTTAGCGAAGACAAAAATTAAAGACCATCAATTTGAGGGGCAAAAATTAAAGACCAGTGCCTTTAAAAGGCGTTCCGCACAAAAAAATAATTTTTCTTTTCATTCCTTAAGCCCAACGTTTAAGACCTACTTCTAAAGTTTAAATCTTCTAGGAACATCCTCGTTGTAGTAGTTTGTTGAACAACTGTTGATATCTTGTGATGGTATACAGAATGACTGTTAATATCATATAATGTAATTACCCAACAACAACATTTATTTTGCGAAGAAGTTCGGACGGAATTTTTTTGACTCTACTGCTGGGTTCTCTTAAAAACAGAATCAGCTATTCTTTTTTTTTTAAATTCAAATGGCATTGTAAGTTCGTGCTTTAATCTAGATGGGTGTTGATTAAAAATGGTATTATTGATTGGGTGAGGCAAAATCCTGGAGTTTAGGGTCCATTTGGACTTGTCTTGAGCTGATTGAATCTTCTTCTTGTTCTTTGTGGTAAGTTGGTAATTTTGGTGGTGGTGATGGACATAAGGTATTTGCTAGCGTATAATATTGTATATGGGTGTATACACACCTCTTATACATTATTATACATGTTTATACACCCATATACATAATGTAATCAACCCAGATTTATGTTTTATATACCTACTAATACAATATTGTACAACTGTGTATAAGTGCGTATTTTCGTATAAAATATTGTATAAGTATATTTTTTAGTGTATCTACCTCACATTATACAATATTGTATAATTGTGTATATATGTGTATATGTGCGTATTTTCATGTATAATTTTATTTTTTAGTATATATACCACATATTATACAATATTGTATAATTGTGTATAAATGTATATAAGTGCGTATTTTCATATATAATATTGTATAATTATATTTTATAGTGTAAATATCTATAAATTATACACTTTCATACACCTATATACATATATAATGTACCTGTCTTTTGTATATAAGTATATAAAATTGTATAAAAGTGTTTTTGGGCTATATTTTTGCAATATAAGTCAGCCAAGTATACGTTTATGAAATTTCCCCATTAAATATCTATAACATATTTATATTACAAATTTTAATTCGCTTTAATCTTATATTAGTAAGGAGATATACCCAACCTTAACAACAAGCTGGATAATGGACACTTCTCGAATCGGTGCCAACAATAGTACTCAACACCTACGTGTCAATATTGCTCTGCACTTACGAGAGAATTCGCGTCTTCTCACCTATGATATAAAAGGGGGAGAAAATGAGTAAATATATAGTTCAAGAACATGCAACAACATAGCCAGAGCAAAAACCGTGTAGAGTGCCTATAATTTCAAGAAATTCTAAGTTAAGAAAGCAAAAAAAAAAAAAATATAGACTATATGGAGAAAAAGAAAGAAGCCAAGGAGATCAAACCAACACAAATAGAAAGGTGGCTAAGGAAGCACAAGTTGCAATACACTGCAGCCACTAGACACCCTTTTGTTTATAGCATCCATGATGGTTCTATTGATTTCTCTTCTTTCAAGAAATGGCTGGTAATTTTAGTGTAAATTGTTTTTATACATTGTTTGGTGTTTTCTAATCTGTGGTCGTTTTTGAAGGACTAATTAAGTAGGTATTTGGACATGAATTGGTTGATATTTGAAGAAAAAGATGTAGTATCTAAAGTTACTTTCAAAAGGGATTTTTGAAAGTTATGTGTGAACATGAAATTAGTGTTAGTATTAGAAGTTTTGTGAGTGAAAATTTGAGAGATTTAATATTATTTTTTTCAAATTTAAATTTTAAAAGCAAATACTTATTTAAAATAATCTCAAAAATATTACTTCAAAGTTGGAGTTTTTTTGTTTAGAAAAAATTGTTTATTAGGTAAAGTTAAGTGATTTTTTATACTACGAATTTCTTTTACCTTCATACTTACGCAAAGTTAAGTGAATTTTTCTAATTAATATAGTTTTAATGAGTTCGATTTAATAAAATAAAAGTTATTGACCTTCCTTTTCTTTGTTTTTAATATATCTAAATTGAACCAAATTAATTGAACTGCAGGAAAGGGAATACGTGTTTGTGAGAACGGCGTTGGCACCATTTGCAGCTAGTGTTTTGCTTAAAGCCTGGAAGTCAGTTGATAGCTCTGATGTTGAAGTCATGTTGGTTGGTTTGGGCTATTTAAATGATGAGATTTGTTGGTTAAAAAAAGAGGCTCCCAAGTGGCACATTTCCTTGACAAGTGTTGTTGTTGATCACAAGCCCGTCCTTGATTACTTTAGGTAATTACGTGGTAATTAAAAGATGTTACTCTTCCCGTTCAAAATAAGTGCTCACTCAACCTTTTTCACACCCCAAAAATAGGTAGTTTGATCTACCCTTAATTAGTAAGACCCTTGCTTATCTATGGGATTGAGTAAATAGAGGTAAATCTGGGAAAATAAAGTTAATTTCTTCTTGACTTTGTAAGTGGACATTTATTTTGAACCAAAATAAAAAGCAGAAGCTTACTTTGAGGAGTACTACTAATAATCTTGCTGCAATATATAACTACTTTGGTAATTAGGGATTTAGCTAATGTGCCTTAATAGTATTACACAGTGTATTTTAACATATGTCATAACAGGTTATTCATATCCATTTTATGGCTTATTTTTCAGTTGTCTCACTTAATATGGACGGTACCTAGTCTTCTGGGTGATTTGTTAGTGTAAAATTCTTTATACCGTATAGAAGTAAACTCTTAAGGGAGATGAATTTAATAAGTAAGTTGTATGGACGGATATGTAAAGCTTCTTTTTTCTTTTTAACACTATCAGTGTAGTTTAACCTTTGATGGTAGGTTATTACTATTTTTATTAGGTCATCTTCTCTTGTTTGTTATAAGAATTTACTCGTAATTAACTAAACAAGTAAACAAGTGATCTGATTGTCAAAATATTTTTTCCTACTGTTGGTGCATAGAATATTTTCTTCTATTCCTAGTGCATAGGACTTGAATTTGGGAAAAATTTCCACATACGAATCTACATTGAAAATTACATTTCGAGGTTTAGATTTTTAAACTCAAAACGTAACGCAGCGACAAACAACAATAAATTGTTTTGACTAGGCAAAATTGTCATATGTTAAACTACAATCATTAGTAAATGACATGACAAATAGTATATGTTCATGATCCACTTCATCTTGGGGATAAGCTAAGTATGTTACATCCACTTCTTGAAGTGGTTAATTTTATCATATATATATATATATATATATTTTTTTTTTTTTTTTTCAAATTAACAATATGGTTTCATCTTAAATTGATGGCACAGGTTTTTTGAACGGCTGACAAGCTCAGACGTGAAATATGCCGAGGCAGTAACCATTTTATGGGCAGTAGCATCAGTTTATCACTACGGTTTTGGGCATTGTTTGGAAGAAGGAAATAACACTCCAGAAGAAATGAAAGAGGGTTGTAAAATATGGGGCAATGAGAGTTTCAAACAATATTGTCAATCACTTGAAAACATAGCTAATGCAAGGCTAGAAGAGGCATCAGAAGAAGAAGTGTCAAAGGCTGAAGTTCTAATCCTCGAGTTTCTTGAGAATGTGGTTCATTTCTGGAGTGTGAGTCTCGGTGAAACTTAAAGTTTTTGTTTAGTGGTATTAGTCCGTCCAACGTTTAATATGGTTCCTGTTACTTATAATATGTGGTCTTTAATTCCCTGTATGGCTGTATACCATGTGGAAATCTGGTCTAGTAAAAAAAAAATGTATATTAATGTAAATGGAGCATGAGTACAGTAGTGTACTTTGTTATTGTTGACCAATGATGATTATGCTTTTGCTTGTCCCTTTAATCGATAGCGGAACTTGTGTTCACTTACTCATTTGTGTCCAAGTGTTTGCTTCTTAGTCCAGTCTTACCAAAGACGAAAGCTTAGAGTTGAATCAAGCACTTTTATAGATAGATGTACAAAGAAAGAGCATTTTGTAACTTTTTTTCTTTTCAATCGATACACAAATAGGTGAGCGCAAAGCTTTTCTCGATGTGCGCTTTTAATAATTTCCCTATCAAGAGCAATGGTCTTCATTAGTTAGGCTAGTGAAATATTTGAGAGGTACTCTTAATATACAACTAATGAAATATTCGAGTGGTACCATTAATTATGGTATCCTATATAGTGAATTTCTTTCTATTTTGAAAAAAAAGTTAGAATGATGCAAATTGAATCTCTAAATCTCCAAAAGTCAACGGTGGTTCAGGTAGTCTTATAGAGTTGTTCTTCTGGAAAAGTAACTTGTGACCCCAAGTACTGCTGGCAAGGTTACGAGGGCCATTAAATGAAATGGTTCTTGGGTTATTAGTACCATATACTAATTCCAGGGAATGAAATTAAAGGCGGTATTACGCCTTTGCTCAAGAAGTGCATTTGCACCACTTTCTTTATGTACGAAACTTTTGTTTGTATTTCATCAAGGTGGTACTTCTTTCAGAAAGTATGGAAAACATCAGAACTCCACAAATTCATCCAGTTATATATACAACACAAAATATTCTCTTTGCACCAAAAAGTATCAATGAAAAAAGGAAAAACAGAGCTTTTAACCCTCCATAAGGGGTTTTCTATGCCCTAACAAAAATTCAATTATTTTCTTCTCTCTAAATCAACCTAAAAATACAAACAGGAGCACTATTAAATTTCTTTTTCTAGTTTCAACTTCCTCAGTTTCAACTAGCTAAAACTTTGGCCACCGGTTTAGGTGATACTCAGGACACATAGTATATACTGGAATAAACCAAAGCTCATAATCCCCGTACAGTATTATGGTGCAACAACAGATGATCTGCATCCTCCCGATGCTTCTTACACAAGAAAAACGAACTGACAACTATGCCACACTCCGCCTCCTTAAATTATCCGCTTGTTGGGATTGTACCCGAAGCTGTGGACCACATAACAAAAGCTACTTCCTTAGATGCCTTAATTTTCCATACCAACGTTCACGTGGCCTCATTTCACCTCCATTTATAGTACTATTTCACGAAGAAATGTTTCGACAATGCTACCTTCCAACTTAACCTCTCAAGGTCCGCAAATTGAGTGCGAGTATAAAGTTTGAGGGAAATCCGTAACTGCCTCCATTCCTGGTCATGAATGGAATTCCAGAATGATAGGCACATATCAGCAAATCTACTTCAATTTGCCAAAAAAGGCATTTCACAACTGTCGTGCTTCAACAATCATCAATTATAACCATCAGACAGGCACAATAGGGCAGCTATTACAGTGAAAGACACTTGTCTTTCACCTAAGAGACACTTACAGGAAGCATCAGTTGATCAGATGAATCTTTTCTCATGAATCTATCACCAATAATCTCCACAAGAACAGAATCCCTGACTAAAATAGTGAAATCTATTTCCATCTCGAGTTATAATCTTGCAATGTGTAGCTTTGGACAAGAATTTCATAAAAATGTAACAGTCACCACATATGCAGAGGTTTAACTGATAGTAACCAGAGAATAGATAACACAAGAACTAGAATAAGAAACTGTGATTTATTGGTAATAGATCGTGCAAGAATCTTAAACACAATTACACCAATAAAGATGTCCGTATGGAGAGGACAAGACTCCAGAATATAGTAGTTTTAAATCTGAAATTGCATCTCCAACTAACTAGTCTTAATTGCATATTTATAGATAATACAATAGGATAAGATTAACATCAGATAACTATAAACTAGGAATAGTAAACTGCTGGTGCAGTTGGTTGACTGTTTCTCTAGGTGTACACTAAAAACTGTAGAAGTTACACTTCATCAAGACTCTATAATTCTTTATCTATTTGCCGATATTTTCTCCTAGAGTAAGTCTTGAGAAGTGGGTCTCTATCAGTGCACCCAACCTGAAAAGTCGCCTTGTGAAAAGAAGAAAATTTCAGCAATGCCAGTTTCTTGAGGGTCACCAACGACTGTTGCATTGACCTTGTCAACATCTTCCAATTGATCTCCTCCTGTAAGTTCTATGAGGGATAATTTCGGAGATTTGCATCTATGACCGGGTGCAAATTTCTCATAGCAACAATAACAAAGTCCCTGTGCCATAAGATTTCTCCTCTCTGTATCCCATCTTCGCGTTTGAAGAGGTTGGGAACTGGTTGGGTTGGAAGAAAAACTGCTGCGTGAATTTTGATGTAGAGAAGAAGCAACAACGAATGTTTTTAAGAGGGCAATGGGTTTTGTACTGTGGGTCTGCTGGTTGGTGTCCAATTGGGACCTCTATTGCTGCGAATTGGACCTATTCAAGTGCCAAACTCATAGCCCAGTAAACTGTTCGGGGCTTGTGAATCCTAACATCAGATTTAAGTTCCTCCTTTAGCCCATTCAGAAATACCCCTGAGAGACAATGATCTAGCCAGTTTGTGACCCTAGACGAACGTTTCGTAAGTTCTTGACGATACTCCTGTATAGAATCTGTTTGCTGAATGCTACAAAGATGCTCGTCCGGATTTTGGAACTCCGCAAGACCATAATTTCCTGTAATGCTTTAACAAGCTCTTCCCAATAAAGAAAAGTTTGCTCTCGATTTATCCAAGAGAAGATATCAAGAGCATTGCCTTCCAGATACATCGCTGCAATGTCAACTTTGTGTTCCTCTGAAGTTTGGTAGTAGCAAAAATATTTTTCTGCTTTCAAAATCCATCCCCTGGGATCACCTCCTTCAAATCTGGGGAATTTCATCTTTGTGTGTGGCCTCCAGGAAGGATTTTTGGGCCATGCTGGACTCTCAAGGTCTTCTTCCTCTTCTTGCCAAGCGGATTTTCCTCCATTACGCGTTTGGTGACTGGTTTCCTCTTGTTGGGTATGGCCAGTCTGGGCTTTTAATGTAGCAACTTCTGCTGCCAGCGAATCAATAGTCTTTAACTTTGATGCTATGGCAGATAATTGTTGGGCAAGAGATTCAACATTGGGAGCGTCTTCTTGAGAATTAGAGGATCTGGTATTAACCGTGTTGGATCGATCTGCTCTGATACCAAACTGATAGTAACCAGAGAATAGAGAACACAAGGACTAGAATAAGAAACTGCGATTTATTGGTAATAGATCGTGCAAGAATCTTAAACACAATTACACCAATAAAGATGTCCGTATGGAGAGGACAAGACTCCAGAATATAGTAGTTTTAAATCTGAAATTGCATCTCCAACTACCTAGTCTTAATTGAATATTTGTAGATAATACAATAGGATAAGATTAACATCAGCTAACTATAAACTAGGAATAGTAAACTGCTGGAGCAGTTCCAGGAAGCAGCTGGTTGACTGTTTCTCCGGGTGTACACTAAAAAAAGTTACACTTCATCAAGACTCTATAATACTTTATCTATTTGTCGATATTTTCTCCTAGAGTAAGTCTTGAGAAGTGGGTCTGTATTATTTTCATAATCTCGAGAGGAGATCTATTCGGAGTGTTTAAGATACCAAAGACAACAGCGATCTTCTCACTTGGGTACAAAAGCTCATTTTGCTTTTGCTCTTCTTCAACATCACGGAGAACAAATTTTGTCCCAGGGATGTAACCCTCTACCTGAAAGCTCATGTAGAAATCCCTAAGCACCGAATAAATCTCATCAACATGGCCATATGTCCTCTGGCCCAAGAGGAAAGAGTAAAGGCATGTTTTTAATTAGTGACTCAGCTTCAAGGAGTCGTCCACCCTGCCCAAGAAGATCTACCATTGCAGTATAATGATTTATCATTGGTACAATCCCATAGCACTGTCTCATGGAATTGAAATACGCCAAACCTTCATCGACTAGCCTCCCATGTCCACAAGCACACAAGAGGCAACAAATGTGATTTGATTAGGAGCAAACCGTTCAGCTGTAAATTTCTCAAAATAAGAAATTGCCTCTTTACCTAAACCATTCTGAGCACAGCCAGTTATAAGAGCATTCCACGTTAAAATATCTTGCTCTACCATCTCATCCTGAATGCCATCCAAAGATCCACACTTGAAGTACATGTATATGAGCGCATTACCAATAAACAACCGTGAATCCATGCCAAGCTTAAATGTTAAGACATGAAGCTGTTGAACTAGCTTCTTTGCACTGAGGCTCCCATTTGCACTCAATAGACTACTGACTGTCAGTTCATTTGGCTTAATTCCATGATACCACATGTCCAGAAATAACTCGAGCAATTTCTTCTTGCCCACCTTGCACATAACCTGATATCACAGCATTCCAAGACACAACATCACGATTAGGCATCTGTTTGAAAACTCTAACAGCATCCTCTAACCTGAAATTATCTGATCTTGTTAAGCCAAATGCCTCTGCATCCTCTTCCAAGTTCTTGCATTTAGCATACATGGTTATCAATCCATTCCCAACATACGGATTATATTGACACCCAACTTTGAATGAAAGAGAATGTATCTGTCTCCCCACTTCACTATATCCGATGTTTGCACAAGCCAAAAGAGCACTCATGAAGCTCGAATCATTTGGAACGTTACCTAATCTATGCATCTGAGCCATCAACTCCAGAGATCCCATGCTTTGCCCATTATTCATTAGCCTAGAAATCATTGCCGCCCAAGAAGCTATATTCCTTGTAGGCATTTGCATGAACAACTCCTTCGCCTTCGCAACCATGCCATTATGCATATATCCAGCTAGCAGAGCATTCCAACTAAGGACATTTGGGTTCCTAAAGTCATTAAACACTTGCATCACCTCAATTATCCTCCCACTCTGAACATATGCTGTCATCATTGCAGTTTGGGTCTCAATAGTGTATTCGGGGACTTGTCTAAAAAATGCAACTGAATCTTCCAACCTTCCGCATTGTGAGAGAGACGAAATCATCGTTGTCCAGGAGTACTCCTACTTCTCAGGCATATTCTCAAAGAATTTCAATGCCATATCCAAATTCCCAATCCGTGTAAAATGCATTCAAAATTGCAGTTCCTACCAATACATCGTCACTGTATCGCATCTTCACTGCCAGGTTTAACAAATTCGCAAGCATCGCCAAATTATCCAATCCGATAATTACCGAGAAAGCCACCAAGAACATCTTTTTATCCGGACTCACCTCACCCCTCCTATGCATATCGACAACCCACCTCCACGATTTCTCAAACTCACATATCCCAACATACACAGAAATCATAATCGTATACGACACCTCATTTCTCTCAGGCATTACATCAAACACCTCGCATGCCTCTCACATTCTACTAGCTTTCCCATACCCAGAGATCACCGAATTCCAAGACGCAACATTTCTCTCAGGCATTTCATCAAACAGTCTCCGGGCACTAACAAAATCACCATTTTCCAAGTACCCACTTAACATGGCATTATAAGAAACACCAATCTTCTCAGGAATTACATCCAAAACCTTGCATGCCTCTCACATCCTACGAGCTTTCCCATAACCAGAGATCACCGAATTCCAAGACGCAACATTCCTCTCGGGCATTTCATCAAACAGTCTCCGGGCACTAACAAAATCACCATTTTCCAAGTACCCACTTAACATGGCATTATAAGAAACTATATTTCTCTCAGGCATTACATCAAACACCTCGCATGCCTTCTCTTTCCCATAACCAGAGATCACCGAATTCCAAGACGAACTTTAGAGCATTTCATCAAACCAAATAAAATTGAAGTCAAAGTTATAAGAAACTACATTTCTCTCAGGCATTACATCAAACACCTCGCATGCCTTCTCTTATTCTACGAACTTTAGCATACACAAATAAAATTGAAGTCCAAGTCCTAGAATTCTTTCTTGAAAGGCATCGAAAAGAGCTCGAGCACCATTAAGTCGCCCGTTATGACAGTAACTAGATATCATAGAGTTCCAAGAAACGGCGTCTCGTTGAATCATTTCGTCGAACAGTTTACGGGCATAGTTGAAGTTGCCGATTTTGAGAAGGTGTTGGATTCGTTGGTTGCATTGGAACAAATAATTTGTGGGTTGAGTAATAAGTGTTGAAAGAGAGCCAAATGGTCTTATACTAATGTTTCTAGTCTAAAAGGATAGTTTCTTTTGATTATAATTTTTTTAAATATTTTAAATTTTTCTATTTTTATTTTTTTAAAAATAAAAAATATTATATATTCAAATTTACACCGAATATTAGTTAGTTTAATCCTTGTAATATGAATCAAGACAATCTTTTTGGGACCGAGGGAGTATGTTAATAATCCTTCCGTTCCAATTTATTTTTCACTCAAATAAACTATTCTTAGAATATCTTTTTAATATTATTGATTGCCAATTATTGCGGTTATCTGCGGCTTATAAAATTTAAATTCAATATCGACTTTACGATCAAAATTTGAAAGTTTGACTCTCAAAATCCGAAAAATACCACATAAATAAGGAATGTAAAAGTGATATTTTTTTACAAGAGTTGATTGTCTGAATGATTTACAGTAATTGACCAGCAAATTCATTTATTTTTATTTTTATTTTTTCTTGCAAATGTCATCTTATTTTATCTAATTAACCTTTATGGTTATCTTAACTGGATTTTGTATTTCCAATTAGAGTTGTTTAACACACTGTTGTCAGTAATTTTTTATTTTAAAGAGGACTTGTGTTGGATTGGCACCGCAAATCTAATCCAACTAAGTAAATTGCTTCCAATTGTTCAATCATTTGATAATCAGAGCGGGGAATTGAGCCAATAATTCTCTTTCTGAGTTGAGAATCAAAGGACAAAGGAATAGAAAACTAGATTTGCAACCTTTTTAACAAAATGAACAAATGTCCAAATATTTTTATCCATCAGGCATGAATTAAATGGTATGACACAACTTTAATGATTGGAAAAATCCTTAATAGTATCATAAAGCTCGAAAAGGGGTTCTCATGAAAACGATCTCAGAATTTATTAGATGGTTTTGTGAATGTCAACTAAGCTTTCGAGACTTGAGACTTAAATAATCTTTTCTCTTCTTTGGTTATATTTGAAAAATCGAAATAAAATGAACACAATTTTAGGTATTCAGTCATTCTTGTTAGGTATAGGTGTTTTTCTTCTAGTATTCAAGGCTCTTTATTTTAGGGGCGTGGCTGATTCAATTTTAAGCAAAAATATTTCAAAACACTTAGCAGGCGTTTGGGCATGTGGTTTGAAACCATGAGATGAAATCAACGTTTGGACATGCATTTCATCTCATGGTTTGAAATCCCAAATTATCTAAAAAGACATGATTTGGGGTTTTAAACCATGGTTTCAATAATTTTAAATATAAAATTTGACCCATAAATTTATATTTTGTAAAAAAAAAAACTCATAAATTAATAGATATTTTTAACAATTACCTCACCAATCATTTACCAACCTTTATTTTTTAGCATCCGGACCAATTTAGGAGCCAACTCACTCTAACTAGACCAGACTAATCCCTTTTTGTTCCGGTAAATAAATAAAAAAAAAAACCTCAGTATCAGCCGGCCGTCATAATTTATTACAATAACCTACGAGATTATTATTACAACACAAACAAAATAGGACCACAAGCATGAACATTTTTCAATACACGAAGGAGCAATCGGGTCCCTATCTCTCTGTCCTAAGCCTAGCAATTTCATATTCAACATTTGATTTTACTTTTCAAGTTCATATAAGATAACAAAATTCCTGGCTATTCCCTCTGTTTCTAAATAAATTGTGTTTTACGTTTTTCATTTTATTTTAAAATAAGTGATGTTTTAAGAAGAAATTAATCTTATTCTTTCAAAATTACCCTTATTTACATAATTACGTAGCTTTTCTAAAAAATAGATAACTTAGAAAGAGATTAAAATTTTATTAGGGGTAAGTTAGTAAAAATACTCATAATTTTCTAGGAGTGAGCAACTTCTTAAGGGGCGTGCATAAGTTAAAAACGCCACGGAGGGAGTATTCTTTAACCAAATCATTCTTACCCTTTCTAGTTAACTCAAGTGGACTGATACCAAATATTTCGGAATATCCCAAAATAGAAAGATTATCACGAAAATATTGAGACTGCTATATTCATAATTACAACTGCTGCCGATCTTATGAAACATATTCCCTATAAGAAATTAATGTTCAAAATAATATTACAAAATTAAACTTCTATTACATAAATTCCATTTTTGAAATGCTAAAAATCCTGATACCACATTTTTTGTCGGTTTTCAATTCGTAAGTCAAAAATATTGATTGCTTTCTATCGATTTTTACTGTCGATAATGGACCATTTTTCTTAGTAGTAGTTGAAGTTTTAATTTCGAAAATAAATTCCTTTATAGCACTCTCGGGAGGAGGATCTATTGCCAATTTTCACGCTAATAACTAGGGGAAAGCTGAGTTGACTGACTTGCTTTAATTATATGTGTAGAAAAAGACGACAAAAACAACCTTTCATTTTCATTACTATATATATATAACAAAATTTACAAAAAAAAAATGAGAAAGAACTAAAAGCTGATACCTAACAACGAATTGAGCAGCTTGAACATAAAAATGAGAAAGAACTGAAAGCTGATACCGAACAACGAACCAAGTTCAACCATAAACCTGTTTTTTTTTTTTTTTAACGTAACAACATAAAAAAAAAGAAATAGACAAATGAAAAAGAAAAAAAAAGACTAATTACAAATAGTACCCTTTATGCTTGAGATTACTTGGTATTTAAGTTACTAAAAGGTGATAAAGCCAACTAGGGGTAGTTTGCTAAAAGGCTACTTCCAAAACTTAATTAGCTAGAAGGTCACAAGTCTCAAAGAATTGGAGTAAAGGCCACCATTTATGACGTCATCATTGTCAGATGCGTCACGACAACCCTAGCCCCAAAGTTTTGAAAATTACATTTTGGTCCCACACCCCCAACATTTTAATTACCTTAAATAGAAATAAAAAAATAAAATATTTCCCTCCAAAAGCTCCCGATTTCTGCAATTTTCAGATCCCGTTTCCGGCAAAAATTTCGGCTTTTCACCGAAAAATCAGTCCCCAATGACGGAAAGCTTCTACGTTTCAGCCATTATAAGTAAAAGCTAGTAGAAATCGTTGAGAAGGAGCTTTCCTCATTGTTGTAAAAGCTCACTTTTCCGGCGAAAATTGCGACTTCATTCTGACATTCCGTCAATTCTCCATTCAAATACCTCAAGTCGTAACTGGTAAGAGCTTTCTCCCCCTTTCTTTTTGGTTCTGCATCTGGTACAGCTCGTCGGTCAGTAATAGACCACAGTCATTAACGAGTCATCGATCAGCCATAGACCAAGGTCATAGTCTATTATAGATTTATTATGGCGTCGATTGCAGAATATATTATAGTAGGTGGTGATTACATGGGTGAATGGGAGGAGACTCCAAAATGTTGGAATTGGAATTCTGTGAGCAAGGTGACAGTCTTAGGTGCCGTGCGTCGCAATGGTACGTATAATGACTTGGTCATGAGCATAATGGAAAGGGGGAGTTAAATTGTGAGCCTAGTGACTTACGCATTAGTTATATGATTAATGCTCTGCCCACTAAGGGAAAAACCCATCCTTCTTTCATAACGATAGGCAGGTGGGATTGTACTGATGGTTCTAGGCCTATTTTAAGAATAAATGTTGTTGAAAGGTCTCAAGTTGAGTCTACATCAGCAGCACTACCCCCACCCACAGACCCACCATTGCCACAACATTTAGCCGATGATGCTTCAATACAATATGAGGGCCTGGGTGATTATTTAATAGATATGGATGATCCTGATAGTGATGAAGAAGAGTGTGATGGAGATAATGTGGGTGATGGGCATCCAAGTGGTTCACAAAGCAACCACAACTTCAATGATGGAACCGTTTTTTACAATGGGCAAACGTTTGACAACAAGGATTATTTGAAGGTTTTATTGAAGAAAATTTTGAATAAAGACCCCTTTTGTTTAAAACCGAACAAGAGTAATAACAAATATTATAAGGTGGAATGCAAATCTCCTAATTGTGGTTGGATGTTGCGGGCCAGTAAGTACGAGAACTCAGATAGATTTCACATTTACAAGTACGTTGGTGATCACACTTGCGGGGTTGAACATGTTACGAGCACTTATAAGAATGCCTTGGCAGTTGTCCTTGCATCAGTCTTGATGAATGACTATATTGACAACAAAGGGCCAATGACAAAGGAAATTCAGAGGACGGTTTTCAGGGAGTTTCATTGTAAACCAAGCTACTGGAAGTGTTGGAAGGCGGGTACAATGGCTAAGAACATGGTTAGGGGGACACCGGAGCATAGGTATGCTTGCTTACCGGCTTATTCTTACATGGTTGAAACTCTAAATCCAGGTTCCAGAATTTGCATTAGCCTTGATGATGTAAACATGTTTAAATATTATTTTGTAGCTTACGCAGCTTGCATTCGAGGATATACCCACATGTGAAAGGTTATTGTCGTTGACGGCACTGGCAAGTACGAGGGTGTATTGTTGTCTGTCGTCGCACAGGATAATGAGAGCCATGTCTATCCAATTGCTTTTTGTGTGGTGGACAAGAAGTGTGATGAATCTTGGACCTACTTCTTCGAGCAACTGAAGCATATAATCCCCCATGAACCAGACTTGTGCATCATCTCTGATAGGCACAAGAGCATAGCTAACAGTGTTTCCAGAATTTTTGAGCATGCTCATCATGGACTATGCATGAAGCATCTCGGTGATAACCTACATAAAAATTACCAATGTGGAGAATCTTTTCATGTATGCTATGATGCAGCAAAGGCATATGGTTATCGGGAGTGTAGTGAACATTTTCATCAATTCAGGGATAAATGCCCCGAAGCAGTTAATTCCCTCGAGTTTGATATTGGATTTGACAAGTGGAGCGAAGCACATTTTCCAGCAAATAGGTACGATGTTTTGACCACAAACATTGCTGAGTTGCTAAACTCAATGTTGAGGGGAGAGTACCCTGTGACTGCCTTATTCACTTCCATTTCTAGGAGGTTTGCTGAAATTTTCATGTAGAGGCGTGCAAATATCAACTGTTCAATCAATTTATTTGTGCCTTCGGCTGAAAAGACGATAAGAGAAAAGATGAATGAGGGTGACTCCTTGTTTGTCGATAAAAACGGGAATGCCAACGAGTTTGTCGGCAGTGGCCTAACTACCAAAGTCAATCTACTGAAAAAAAAAACATGTTCTTGTAGAGAGTATGGCTTGCTGAAATTATCACACGCTCACGCGATGGCAACCTTGAGATTGAAGTATGAATATGATTATGGTTCAAGCATCTACGACTATTCCTTGCCTATGTATAAAGTTCAATCTTACATTCCTGTATTTGCTGAAACTATTTATGTAGTCCCTCTAGAGTCAGAATGGGATGTCCCAGAGAAGTGTGCAAACATCTACATTCCTCCACCCATTTACTACCCCAAACTTGGAAGAAAGAGAGTGAAGCGTATTCCTGACATCGCGAAATCTTTCAAGTCCAAGGTAATTAGAAAAGGGAAGAGAAATAAGTGCTCGATTTGCAAGGGAACTGGCCATAAGAAAACAGCATGCCAATATTTGAGAGAACATCCACTTGATTGTTTTCCATTTCAATGTAATTTTGTTGTATTAATTCTGAACAATGAATGTAGTTCAATATTAATCAACTTTGTTTTAGTCTATCATAGATTATAAATGGATTTATAATTACCAGTCGGTTGTTCTATAATATTTCATTGTTCCGATATTAATCATCTATTGGGAGGTCTATACTCCCCAAGTAAAACCCTTATATATGCGGAACTGACACAGTTTAAAACACATAATGAGTAATTTTAAAAAAGCTGCAAGTTTGACGTCTAATCACACCGATCAAATACAAAATTAAATGCCACCTCCATGGCCAATGTCAAGTGTCTCTCCATCCATTGGCCGACGGTTTGCTAAACTGATGTAACCAGTCTATATATCTTATTCAGTTCATATTTCCTCCATTTGAAAAATAACTCAAACCCCATAGAAACTCAAAACCTTCATATCTCAAATGGCAAGAATAATCCGAGTTCGCGTTGCTAAGCACCAAGCTTTTCAAACTCCATCACCTGGTCTTCTTTTGCTCCGCAACGACTTTGAAAAGCTCTTTAGGGGTCTTTGGAGAGGACAGAGAGAGGCTTGAGAGGGCTCTCCACAGGATCATACGATTTTTGCGTGTTCTGTTGGATATGAACAATGTTGATCTCGATACCTTCACCCCCCTGCAACCCCCTAGTTTATTTGTTTAGTGTTTTAGTTTTAATTTTTAAATATATTTTCATTTTAGTGAAAGTTTTTTGCAAAGCTTTCATTTGTGAAAGTTGTAGATGGAAATTTTGGGCTTTCATATATGAAAGCTTTTGGCTATTTTTGCTGTTTTTTTGGTGGGTTGCACTGAAATGAAATCTATGGTTGCTTATATATTTCTTGTGTTGTGTTTCATTTATGTCCTCTCTTGATTTATTATGCTGGGTCAGTCAAAATAAAGCCAAGTGTTTTGGGTCGATTATAAATCCTAATAATAAACCACTATAATCGATAATAACTCATCGTCACAAACTATTATAGACCGTTGCGGTTGATTATAAACCGTAGTAATAAAGGTGGCTGTTGGAATGAGAAGCCTCCTAAATTTGCACAAGTCCAACAAACCCCCCACCCCCCAAAAAAAAAGTGAACCCCAAACCCCAAATCTAGAAAAAGGCATAAATAAATAAAAAGACTTGATACTATTAAAACATTATAATATCACTTTAATACATCATGTGAGAGTCCCTATCCATTATACACATGATCCAAGGAGTTTAAGCACACATAATTGTCCTTAAATCACTAATATTTGTCTTAAAAAGTCATAAAAAAAATAAAAAGACTTTATACTATTTAAACATTATAATAACACTTTAATACATCACGTGAGAGTTTCCATCTATTAGACATATGATTCAAAGAGTTTAAGCACACGTAATGGTCCTTAAATCACTAATATTTGTCTAAAAAAAGTCATAAATAATAAAATAAAATAAATAAAAAGACTTGATCTCATTTAAACATTATAAGAAAACTTTAATACATCATATGAGAGTCTCCATCCATTAGAAACATGATCCAAAGAGTTAAGAGTTTAAGCAAACTTATTGGTTCCTTAGAACAAGATTGTGCTTTGAGAACAATGACTTGTTGTCAGACTAATTGGATAGTAGTGATATGATTACCATTACTTGTGCTTAAACTCTTTGGATCATGTGTATAATGGATGAGGACTCTCATATGATGTATTAAAGTGATATTATAATGTTTAAATAACATCAAGTCTTTTTATTTATTTTATTTATTTATGACTTTTTTAGATAAATATTAGTGATTTAAGGACCATTACGTGTGCTGAAACTCTTTGGATCATGTATCTAATGTATGGGAACTCTCATATGATGTATGAAAGTGTTATTATAATGTTTAAATAGTATCAAGTATTTTTATTTATTTTATTTTATTATTTATGGATTTTTTAGAGAAATATTAGTGATTTAAGGGCCATTACATGTGCTTAAACTCTTTTGATCGTGTGTCTAACGGATGGGAAATCTCACATGATTTATTAAAGTGGTATTACAATGTTTAAATGGGAACAGGTCTTTTTATTTATTTTATATTATTTATTTATCCCTTTTTCTAGATTTGGGGTTTGGGGTTCACCTTTTTTTTTTTTTGGGTCTGTTGGACTTGTGCAAATTTAGGAGCCCTCTCATTCCAACAGTCGCCTTTATTACTATGGTTTATAATCAACTGGAACGGTCTATAATAGTTTGTGACGATGATTTATTATTGTTTATAGTGGTTTATTATCAGTTTAGTTTATAATTGACCCAGAACACTTGGCTTTATTTTGAGTGACCCAGCCACATATTTTTTTTTTTTACAACGGTAATAAAATAAAAAATTCTTAAATTTACAACAGTGACAATACACCCATCCCCATATAAAACCGACCCAAAATTCAAACTCATCTATTGTCTCTTTTCTTGATCAAACACCTCCATAGTCTCTTTTTTTGATCAAACTTCTATATTATCTTTCTTGATCAAACTCCTCAATTATCTTTTTTCTTGATCAAAACATCCAAAATGTCTCATATATCCTAAGCATCTCAACCACAAGATCCCGACATTTGTTTCTGCGGTGAATACACTGTCTTGAAGACATCAAACACCACAAAGAATCCAGGTCGCAGATTCTTTAATTGTGCAGTTGGAAGTTGGAACTGTGAGTTTCTAATTCCCAAGGTATACGTTTTTATGTGGTTTCAGTATAAAAACCTCTACTCGATTGGTGTTTGTTTTAGGAATATGGTGGCTGCGACTATTTTAGGTTTATTGATCCACACCTCGACACAACAGCAAAAAAAATCTCAAATGAGCCAAGGACCTAGAAGGAGCCTAGGTGGATCTGAAACACCAACATGAAAAGGCTTAATCAAATTTGAACTGCAAAATAGGCTCAGAGAATCTTCAGAGAATGGGGAATCACTTCAGTCATTGTTAAGAGAATCTGAAGAAAAAAAGGATCACTTGAAAGACATGCTGAGAAAGACCAAAATTGAGAGGGATGAACTAAAACAGAGGTTGATGATGGCTAAAGAGAAAGTGAATGGACTAAATATGATTTTTATGATGTATTAGCGGTGTTTGCTATATGAAAATGTGTAATAGGGGTGTAGTGAGATTGGGTCTTTTATTTTGGGCGTATGAACAATTATGAATAATATGAAGCGGATTTAAAAATATATTTGTTTGTCCTCAAGCGTTACAACATCTCTATTGAGTATGTGTATAAACTTTATTCATAGTCGATAATAGTAAATATTAACTCACAGTCGATGATCAACAATCATTGTAGCTGATAATTCTATTAAAATGTGACTACTACTCATAAAAACAGTCATATTTGAAGACATCCAAAATATTTAAGCACATCCAAATTCACAAGGCAACAACACACTTAGATACATAACAGTTAATTAATTGTTTGTTAAAATAGTCATATTTGAAGACATCCAAAATATTTAAGCACATCCAAATTCACGAGGCAACAATACATAACAGTCAAATTAATTATTTGTTAAAATAGTCATATTTGAAAATATCAAAAATACTTAAGCACATCCAAATTCTCAAGGCAACAACACATATAGATACACAATAGTCATATTAAGCATTAGTAGTGATCAAAACACCCAAACAGTCATATTAAGCAGTAGTAGTGATTGTTTATCATTCTCCACCACACATCCAACCAAAAATACTTATTTTTTACAATCCAAATACCAATTCACTTGTCCAAAGAACAATTAATCTGGGCGAGGACGCCCGACACAAATTTTTTAGAGTCAAACTCAACATCAGCTTGATTCGGCTCACTAGCATCCTTCTCATTAACATGAGTAGGGACAACTTTTGCCTTTTCAACTTCAGCAGTTGGCGCAGGAACATCTGCTGCCATCTCAGCTTGAGTAGTTGGCATAGGGAGCTCAACCTTCTCAAGTTTCTCAACTTTAGAAACTGGTCTAGGGACCTCAACCTTCTCAATAACAATAGTTGGTCTAGGGATATCAACCTGCTTAACCTCAGCAGCTGGTCTAGGGACCTCAGCAGTTCGCTCAACACCTACATTCACTTTGTTGATAGTAGATCGTTCCATATGTGCTTGCACTGAATTTTTTGGACATAATTAAAAAGAATGCAAATTACATCATACTTACAACAAAAAAAAAAAATCAACATGTTCACCTTTCTCTTTGGGATTCTCTTGCTTCTTCTTCGCCTTCACGCTCCTTCTAAATTTTTCCGCCTCCACATAAGCGAAAAGAACATTCAGAGACTCCTCCATTTTATCCACACGCTGCTGCAGTTCCACCTGCTCTATCTGCTCTGATGGGCCCCCACTTGGTGCGACACGACCCTTAGACGTCCCAAGCAACATTGCCACCTAAATCTTCTGAATGCATATCTTCCCCATCAAATGAGAGCTTCTCGGGCTCCCTTCCACATCTACTACGAGGCTTTGAGGCATACTGAGTATCCTCCTCATCAGAATTATTCTTGGGATCCTTTTCCAACCTACTAGGAGCCTTCGAGCCATTCTTTGGTGTAACCAATACGGTCACACCTTCCAATTCATGCTTCAATTTATCTATGATTGGATCCTTAACCTTATCATCAAATTCCAAGAAGTCTTTCATATAGTCCTGTTTAAGCTCAAGCATTGTAGGGATGATGTAAGCACGCACAACCTACAAATAAGCAAAATATTAATAATAGACTCCAAATTTATACTTGTGAAACTCCAGCTCGAATCCTAAATGGATCACTTTCAGTAAATCGCTCCATTTTTGTGGTGTGTCATACACTACCAAAAAATGGGCAATTTATGGAGGTTGAAAGTTGCAATTCGCGGAGGTTTTAGCCTCTTATAGCAACTAGCGGAGGCTAAAACCTCCGTGAATTGCAACTTTCAACCTTCGCAAATTATCTTTTTTTTTTTTTGTAGTGCCACCTAAGCATCTGTCACGCCCTTAACCATGGTCTGGGTGTAACACGGCACTCGGTGCCTTGCTGCATGCGACCGAGCGAACCACATGGCTTGCTGAATCAACATGGGGCATGTACTGATGCGGAATATACTATAACATGCATGGTGAGAATGAAGCATAGGTTAATAAATCATAAGTTTGAAATTAAATGATAAATGCTGAGCCAATACTGGCTATATGATTCTGAATATATGATATGACATAACTGAACTAGTCTAGTCTATGAAACCTCTAACATGAGTCTGACTGCTAAACTGTTTTCCGAGACAAGGCCTTCGATATGCCTTTACTGCATAACTGATAATAAATAAATAAAGATAAAACCCCAAATGAGATGGGGCTCACCAATAGCTGATACATGCAAAGTCCTAACGAGTTGAATCGTCGTCCTGTAAATCTGTATCGTGAAATGCAGGCCCCAGGCAAATAAAAGGGGACATCAGTACATTCAGATTGTACTGGTATGTAAAACAACTGAATGAAATAAGTATGGCACATGAAATAACGGAACTGAAATTGAAACTGTATCTGTAAATTGAACATGAACATGAATATGTGTAACATGAATAAGATATTTTAAGTCTATAAAGATATCTGTGGAGAGCATTAGTAAAACCGACATGTAACCACTACGTAAGCACGTAGCGTCTAATCTCTGCCCGATCAGCTAAGCCATCCTGTACCTTGTTGGGGTACAAGACATGACTGGATCCAATAACCCGCAATGGGTAAACATGAAGGAATCATCCTAATTGGGCGGAGCGATCCTTATCCTATGCTGGCATACATAGTTTCAGGCTGTCTGAACCTTGTCGGTAATTTGTGCCACTCCCAAAACATCAACATGGATATAATTGGCTTGCTAGCCCATGAATTATATAAACATGATTGTAACCATAATTCGTGATTGTATTGTAACATGAAGATAGATATATAGTATAACTTGTATGAAAACATGGAAGCATGTAGAAGTTCATGAAAATAAACATAAAAGTTCATATCTTGCATTTAAAAATCCATGGAATGCAAAGTATGAGTTTTCATGGAATACGGACAGACTCGCAATAACCAAAAGGGAATATTAAGAACACAATAACGAATTATTAAAGCAAACATGGTATATCTTGGTAAATGCACTTAGGGTTATCATGAACATGTCTAGAATCCTAGTTTTGGTGAACTTTCGTATAATCATGGAAGAACGCGGCGTGGGGAAGAACAATGATGTTCCCACACGTAGATAGAAATCCTATATACCTGTAAACGCTCCAAAACTTGTAACCAAACTTCAAAAGCTTGAACCTTGAGCCTTGAGATGGGTTTTCTTGAAAACTATAGGTTAGCAACAATGGATTCTTGTTTAAAAATCACAGATACATGTTAGAATTCACTTAAAAGGCTTGGAATAGGCTTACCTTAGTGTATCTTGATGGTACAAGGAGAAGAACTTCGTGCCAGGGCTTGGAAATATGAAAAGTGGGATTAAAAAATGAACCCACGTATTTATACTATTTGCTGAAGCGAGGAAAGTATGGGCACAATGTACGGCCCATACATTGTACGTCCCTTATATTATGGAAGTACCTCGTATGTCAATTTCCAGAAGCTAGGATTTTTAGTCTGTGAGGTACGTGATGAAAAGTACAGCCCGTACTTTAAAGTACATCTCGTACAAATTGTACGGCCAAGAAGTACGCCCTGTACAATAATGTACGTCCCGTACATTTAGGCCGTACCTGGAATTGTCAAATTCCAGTGACTTATGATTTTCCCCCGTAAGGTACGTTCAAGAAGTACGTCTCCAACAAAAATGTATGGCCCGTACATTTTGACGTGGATGCACTTTTACCGTTCTGAGGCGATTTCAATCTCAACACACTCCGTCTTGGTTTCTAAGTCTCAAATTATGAACGTAACTTAGTTAGGAGGTATGAGGTGTTACAACATCCTAGGAATAGGCAAAGGAACCTCATCTGATTTTTCCAAAGATATAGTCCAAGTGTGGAGAAAGCTTAATAAGCCCAGACCTATAATGACAAAAATAATCGCTGATTGTAAAAATAAATCACACACATTCTATACTCTACTATAGCTGTAGTTTATAATATTTATCATGAATGCTTAGGGGAAACCGTAGAGAGCATATGATGGCATCTTCTTATCAACGTGGGTTTAGTAGTGCCTGAGAATGTCTACCTTGTTCTTCAAGTATTCCAAGGTAAGTTCAAAGGATTCCTTTCCCCAAGGATAGCTCTGGAAGAATTCCAAATTGTCAGCCATTTTAATCATATCATGGTCCACACCCCTGGACACATCTTTGGCCATCAAAATTGTATGCAAAAACCACACAAGACAATATTTAAGCTTTTCTTCTTTATTTAGCCTAGGCCTTCTTATCACCGACAATAGCCTTTCTGATGAAATCTTCTTGTTTCGAGTAACCTTTGAGCAGAATGCTACCCCTTTCTTAATTGCCATGTCCTCTCTAGATTGGCTGGGGTAGGATCTACAATTTAAATTGGTGATCAAAGCAAACTCCTTCAAGCCAATACATACAGGCTTGTCGTTCACGAGGAACCACATTTCACGCTTCTTACTCTCCACGACATGACGAAGAAGCAGATAGTAGATCATCCGTCCATTGAAATTGATGAAGAATTTTGATAGTTTTCTAAACTAACCAAAACAGGAACGCTTCCACATTTTCCTTAGTTTTTGATCTCTCAACACTTTGTTAAAGTCAGCAAACAAGTTCAGCTTGCTCCTAACAGTAACTTTTGCTGGAAAAGAATCATAACCATCCAGCCAATTAATCAAACCATACTTTTCAACATTAATTGTCTTTGCACAATATGGCAAGGACAAATGATTAACATCTTCAGCAGCACTAGACTGCTTTGAACTATCCTCAGAAACATAACCATCACTCTCAACTCTATCTCCTTCATCAACATCCACACTACACTCATCCATGGGGTCTGAGTAGGACTGACTCGCAGCTTCTGCACTTCTTTTTCTTTTTCCGTCTCGGCTAACTTCTTCACCACTTTTTTTTTATCCTTACAATTCGAATTAGAACAGGTTTGAACCATATCACAAGAATGGGGGAGTATTATTCCTCCTCTTCCTTTATACCTAGGCATTTATACGATCTATATACAAACAATAGAGACGTTGATCAACCACGTTATAAAAATAAGAATAATCAACCAAAAGTCTAGTAATAGACCATAATATAATTTCAAAAAGCAAAAACATAAAAAGAAAGATCGAAACAAGCAAAATAAGTATAAATAACACACATTTCGACGATAAAACAGGCAAAACTTCTAAGGTTTTGAAAAAAAAAAAGCAGATCTTTATGAACACTAGGTTTTTGTCAAGATTGAAAAAAATAAATAAAGAATTTCAGGGCAATATGGAGCTCAAAATGCTCCGACGGAGTAGCATAATTAAAGAAAATACCTTGGTACGACAACTAAAGATTATTGGAGCTTGGGGGAGAGGAAGATTCGGCTGCAAGTTTGGGAGTTCCAAGCTAAGAAGAGAAATGAATATTTTAAGAGAAGTGAAAGGGACTAAAGAGTATAAGTTTAAACATCCAAACATTTAAAAATGATGAAATGTGCCCCATGCTCCCTGTTCTAAACCTTAATCCGAAAAATTAAATGAAAAAGAAAATGAGTGGCCTTGTTGGAAAAAAAGCAATAGGAATCCGCGCCATTCGAACGCACTTCTAACACCTGTTCTACTTTTGGAAGACCCTGTGTTATATCACCGGCTCGAAGACCTCCGGCTGGATTTGAAATGGATCAGGTAGGGCATCCGTTAGCAAAAAAAGCAAAAACAATTCTCAACGCCCTTACGTTTACATACGCAAGCTCCCGATTAGTCGCAATCGCACTTCTGTGCAATATCCAACGCATATTAAAGCAAAAGGTATGAAGTTGGACTAATTTGGAAACATTGGGCAATTTACTTTATACCTACTATTTCGTCTGGTTTTTGGTTTCGACCCAAAAAGGGAAAGAAGAGTATGAGGGGCAGCGGCTCACCGATAATAAGAAGAACTTTGTTGCAAATTAAAACTTGGTAGTGGCCTCTTTGCCAAATCTTCCAACCAACTATGCTGTACGTAATGAGTGAAAAGCTATCTGTGGCTACCAACACAACTCTTTTTTATGTCATCTTCTGAGTTCTCCCAGCATTGCCTCTTTAATTAACCTCTAGTTTCTCACAATAGTTTGATACGTAATGGCATACGAGGGTTCGATGGTATCGGTTCCAAAAAAACTTCGATTTAATTAGTGCAAATTTTGGTTGAACTTTTGAACCGTAATGCAAATACATTAAATGAATAACACTAGTAGATAAATCAAAAATAGTGATAGATACTTTAGAGATAAGTCAAAGGAGTCCAGTATTGCTTAACATGCATGTTAATATTAGTAAGGTATTTTGAGATTCTTTTTATATGAATTATAAAGAATTTTAGGAGACTTAAGTAAAAAATCGATATCCAAATATGAGGTGGTTTTTATGATATAGAGTCTTTTCTCTCAATTTTTTTTTAGTAAACTCCATGCATGATAAATATTGTCACATAAATAAAATGAAATAAAAAGAATAAATAATAGTAAATCCTTCACAAGAGTTGTAGAAGAACTTGGTCAGGTGGGATATAGTGAACTTGCTTTGTCGCACGCAATACCTTTTGTCAGTGGAGGCGGAATACCGATCAATGGCAATGACAGTTTGTGAATTGAAATGGTTAAAGGGAATTTTGCATAGTTTGGGCGTTGAACATAAATCTCCAGTGAAAATGTACTGTGATAGTCAAGTGGCATTATATATTGCACGAAATCCGGTGTTTCATGAATGGACTAAACATATTGAAGTCGATTGTCACTATGTCCGGGACGCACTTCAATCCGGTATAATACTTACCAGTCATGTGTCAACCAACGAGCAATTGGCCGATGTATCAATATTTGATTGACAAGTTGGGCATTCGAGACCCTCTGCTCCAACTTGAGAGGGGGGGAGGGGGGGGGGAGGGGGTATGTAACTCTATTCTAGTCTAATCGTAATAGTTATTATGGTGTAATTGTAATTATGGTAATATAGAATATGTAGTCTTATTGGATTAGGCTTACCTTATTAGACTTGAAGAAGGACCTTACTTCTGTATAAGGAGGTCATTATGATGAATACAAAGAATTCTCCCATTATTCTTGTCTCTCTAAATTCTCGTCCTTGTCTCAATTTTAACACTATACATACCTATATAGCTGAAGTGTATAGACAGTGTATACTTCAGCCATATGTGATACATTAGATGGCCAAAGTGTACATTTAGGTAAGTTTCCCATTTTTCAATGCGTAACAACATAAAAAAGCTATATACAAATGAAAAAGGAATAAGAAAATTAAAAAAATTACAAATATAGTACCATTTATGCCTTAGATTACTTGGTATTTAAATTATTGATAGGTAACTAAACCAACTATTCCGTAATGAGTGAAAAGCTATCGGTGCTTCCAGAGCTACCAACACAACACTTTTTGTTTATGTCATCTTGAGAGTTCTCCTAGCGTTGCGGCTTTAATTAACCTTTCTTTCTTCACAACAGTTTGATACGTAATGACATACGTCTACTAGATAGGGTTCGATGAATCGGTTCGGAATTTAGTTAGTGCAATTTTAGTTGAACTTTTCAACCGTAATGCTTACAGTAAATGAATACAGTAGTAGATAAATCAAGAATATTGATAGATACTTTAGAGAAAATTCAAAGTAGTACAATATTGCTTAATATGTATGTTAGTATTAGTTAGGCATTTTTAGATTTTTTAATATTAAATTGTATAAAGAATTTTAGGATATTTATGTAAAACATAGATATCCAAATATGGGCTGGTTTTTCTTGCTATCGAGTGTTTTCTCTTAGTTTTTATTTTTATTTTTATTAAAAGGCCCGTTTCTATGCTTGATAAAAACCGTAACATAAATAAAAAGAAATAAAAAGAATAAATAATAGTAAAACCTTTACGAGAGATGTAGAAGAACTTGGCAGGGTGGCATATAGGTAAACTTGTTTTGTCGTACACGCAATCCATTTTTATACCAAATCAATATATAGATATATGACAGTGATTTGCATATAAATATTATTTACTTAATTATAATTAGTTAATATATATTATTTCACCATTAAATTACTTAATCATAATAAAAATAGTTTATATATCGAGTACAGACAATTTTTTTATCGTCATATATGCGGAGCTCTCTTTTTGACTTTAGTGCCTGCTTGCACAATTATTTCATGCTAGGATCAAACAAAAAGATGCATATATATATGTATACAGCATCCATTATTGCATTATTGCATTAGGGCCTCCTCTCTTTTTTCCCCATGATTTGGTCTGCTATTTTGAGCTATTGTACGTCGTGAACTAATGAAAAAAGGTCAAAGTTTGAAAATGTAATACTACTACAATTACTACTACAACAAAGCAGAAAGCTTAAAAGTAGATGTGTTTTTTTTTTTCTTTTTTCGCCGGATGTCCTTCAAAGGCACTGGTCTTTAATTTTTGGCCCTCAAATTGTTGGTTGTTAATATTTATCCTTCACCTAAAAATTTATGGGTTTCGGGTTCGAACTCCTGCTCAGTCAAAAAAAAAAAAAAAAGTAATCGCAAGGCAGAGTTTTGGAGGTAGAGTTTGCACCTAGATAGAGTATGGGCAAAAGTTTGCCTTAAGGCAAACCCCTGCCATGAGGCCTAACTTTTGCCCGAATATGCTTAATTTTGGGCAAAAGTTAGGCCTTCAAACAGAGGTTTGCCTTAAGGCATAATTTTGGTTAAAAGTTGTCCTTAATGCAAACTTTTGCCTTAAGGCCTAACTTTTGCTACAAACTTCTGCCTTGCGATTTTTTTTTTTTTTTTTTTTAACTGAGCCGGGGTTCGAACCCATAACCTCGGGGTATTAGGCGAAGGGCAAAAATTAAAGACCAACAATTTGAGGGACAAAAATTAAAGACTAGTGCCTTTGAAGGGAAATCTTGCAAATGACCCATGACAAAAAAAAAGTTCTTTTATTTTAAAAGTTAAATCCGAAAGGACACACTTATTTTGAATGGACTAGTCTGATTGGGCAATCTTCTAAGAAGCCAAAAGTACTTGTTATAAAAAGTTGAGGTGCTTGGCCAAGGTTTTAGAGGAAAAATAAGTGTTTTTGAGTAGTATAGCAGACGTACTAGCCTGTTTGCCAAAGATTTTGGAAGGTCAAAAGTGCTTATTTTAAAAAAGTGATGTCACTAAGATTATTAACTAATAATAACCACTCTTTTCACTACTAGAAAGAGAAGTTTTTCCCACCAACATTCAGTGAGAAATTTGTGATACAAATGATTTTCCTACCTCATTCCCACCGACATGCATGACAGGAAACAGATTCCCATTGAAACGCTAGAAAATTTTCTAGTTTTTTTTATGTGAAAACACTACTTTTTTGTTTTTTTCCACCGACATTTAGTGGGAAATAGCCATAGATTGTTTTTCAGTAGGAAAATAGAGATCTTCAAATTGTGTTTGCACGAGTGCTAACATATATATCACGCTTCAAACCTTCTTATAGTTCTCTGTTTTTCTCTTCTTCCTAGTTCAAATCAACTGTCTACATTTTCGACCATTAGATCTCTGTTGTAAATTAATACCGTCAATCTCTATTAGTAACTTGGAGTAGGACCAAGACAGAGTACTTGGAGTGTAAGTTCAGTGAAGCACCTCAAGAGGCTGGCGTGGAAGTGAGGCTTGGTACCCAGCTCATCCAGAAGACAAGTAGTTTCAAGTATCTTGGGTCTATTATACAAGGCAGTGTAGAGATTGACGATGATGTCACACATCGTATTAGGGCGAGGTGGATGAAATGGAGGCTCGGCGAGTGCTTATGTGATAAGAAGGTGCCACCACAACTTAAGGGCAAGTTCTACAAAGTGGTGGTTAGACCGACTATGTTGTATGGGGTGGAGTGTTGGCCAGTTAAGATCTCTCACGTTCAAAAGATGAAAGTTTCCGAGATGAGAATGTTGAGATGGATGTGTGGGCACACCAGGAGTGACAGGATTAGGAATGAGGCTATCCGGGACAAGGTGGGAGTGGCCTCGGTGGAAGACAAGATGCGGGAAGCGAGACTGAGATGGTTTGGACATGTGAAGAGGAGAGACACAGATGCCCCAGTGCGGAGGTGTGAGAGGTTGGCCATGGATGGTTTCAGAAGAGGTAGGGGTAGGCCGAAGAAGTATTGGGGAGAGGTGATTAGACGGATATAGCGCGATTCTGACACGAGGATATGACCTTAGATAGAAGGGTATGGAGGACTCAGATTAGGGTAGAAGGCTAGTAGATAGTAACGTTTATCCTTTCATATTAGTAGTCACATTATCGCGATATAAGTTCTTGTGCTTTGATTTCTGCTACTATTTGTTATTCTGTACTTTGATTATCTTATTTTATCTGTGATAGCTACTGCTCCTTTACAAACTGCTTCATCATGGCTTAGTCGATTTAGTTATTTTCATTTCCATATCGCTTTGAATCTCTTGGCCTTATCTAACCTCTTTTTATGTTTTTATGCTTTCTATTGAGCCGAGGGTTTTTCGGAAACAACCGTCCTGCCTTAGTAGGAGTTAGGTCTGCGTACACTCTACCCTCGCAGACCTCACGTTGTGGGATTTCACTGGGTTGTTGTTGTTGTAATCTCTATTAGTAACTCTTTTTTCCATTTGAAATTTTAATGACTAGTAGTAAGGTGGTTGGATTGATACCGACACCTCTGTCTAAATGATACCCTTTTCCTTCTCGTCTTTTTCGCCACTCTGTACTTCTAAACAAATTTGGGACTTTGACTAAATTATGTAGCTTTATTTAAGTTCATCTCAAATGAGAATAATTAAAATATTCCATGTACTAAAATTTCAGTACTGTGTGTACCGACATATAATTCTGATCTTCGGTTAACGGTGAAGTTAGAATACAGAAGGAATTCATCTCTCTAGAAAATCACAATAGATATACTAGGAAAATCACAATAGATATACTAGGATAATATTTTTCTATATTTATATATATAGTACTCCCTCCGTTCACTTTATGTGACGCTATTCGCTTATCGAAAGTCAGTTTACTAATTTTCGAAGTTAATTTTGGATTAAATCGACTCAATGTTTTCAACTGAAATGTAGATATTCAAAAACTATACGAAAAGTACTATAAGTTGCAACTCTTCTCATGTCAATATAATGAGAAAATTTATTTTAAAATATTAGTCAATGTTCACATAATTTGATTTTTGAGAAACAAAAAATATCACATTATAGACATAAAAAGTGTACGTTAAACTGCCTTGGCGAAAGTTTTATCCTTAAGTTATGTGTTTGGTGTACTTCTTCTGTACTGGGGATTAATTCACGAATAACCTTTCCTTTATATTAACCTTTATTTGCGTGTTTACATATACCTTTAGATAGAAAACATAGACCTAAATAAATGTACCTAGAAGTTAAATACGATTTTTAAACTTTTGTATTTTGAAGAGGATGACTAATGAATTCAAATGCTATCGTAATCGCAGTTTGAATTTAATTTTTATATATATTTAATTTTTATACATATTTACTGAACCTCTATCCTAAAGACTACCTTCGCCCCTGAAAATAAAATTAATTTTAGGTCGCGTGTCATGTTTAATGTACTTCATCTGTAATATAGGTACAGTGATGACATACTATACTTTTTATTTTTATAACAATTTTACCTTTCCTAGTTTCCTTTACCTTGCTTTACATTAATGCATGCATGAGTTTTACATATACGATAGCTAGCAAGTTGCTTTTTATCCCCGAAACTAAATAGTGTTTCATTAATTTCTTTACTTCAGCAGCATTTATTATTCCCACCTATAATTTCAAGCCTTTCCTTTCTTATATAATACTCCTAAAGTCTCCCCAGTTTTTCCACTCAATTCATTTTACTTGCAATGGAGTACTTCATTTTCACAGCTTTCGCCTTTCTCCTCACATTTTTCATCATCCTGTTAACCCAAAAAACCAAATCCAAGAACCTGAATCTTCCTCCAGGTCCACCGGGTTGGCCGGTTGTCGGCAACCTTTTTCAAGTCGCCGGTTCCGGTAAGCAATTCTTCGAATACATTAGAGATCTCAAACCTAAATATGGTTCAATTTTCACACTCAAAATGGGTGCACGTACTATGATTGTTATCACTAGTGCTGATTTAGCTTACGAAGCTTTAATCACAAAGGGTCAAATTTTCGCTACCCGTCCGAAAGAAAACCCGACCAAAACAATCTTCAGTTGCAACCAATTCACCGTCAATGCAGCGAGTTACGGTCCGGTGTGGCGGTCCCTTAGAAAAAATATGGTACAAAACATGCTTAGTTCGAGTAGATTGAAAGAATTTCGCAATTGTAGAGAACTGGCTATGGATAAAATGATCGAAAGAATTCGTATGGATGCTGAGGCCAATAACAACGTTGTTTGGGTGCTGAAGAACGCGCGTTTCGCGGTGTTTTGGATTCTTGTGGCTATGTGTTTTGGTGTTGAAATGGAAGAGAAAATGGTTGAAACTGTTGATCAAACGATGAAGGAGGTTTTGGTTGTGCTTAATCCCAGGGTCGATGATTATCTTCCGATGTTGAGCTTATTTGTTGGTTACAAACAACGTAAAAGAGTTAAAGAAGTTCGTAAACGACAAATCGAAACCCTCGTCCCTTTGATCGAGAAACGTCGTAAAGCTGTACAAAATCCTGGGTCCGACAAGACTGCAGCCTCGTTTTCGTATCTAGACACTTTGTTCGACGTTAAAGTCGAAGGTAATACTGAACTGACAATCAGGTTATCTAAAAGTTTGAACAGTTAGAGAAAGTACAACTTACCAATATTTAGAAAGTATAACTTACCAATATGTACAGTTGAGCCAAGCTTATTTACTAATATGGCTGAATATACAAAATCTATACACTGATTATGTATAGTATATGTATAGGTATGTATTATATGTATAATATATGTATATTATATGTATAAATATACAAACCTATACATTTGGTCATATTTTGTAAACTAGATCACTCAAAGACATTAGACTGTAATTTTCCCATTCTTATTTACTTATTTTTGTCTTCTTGATAGGTAGAAAGTCAGGACCGACAAATCCAGAGCTCGTAACACTATGTTCGGAGTTTTTGAACGGTGGGACCGACACGACGGCTACGGCATTAGAGTGGGCCATAGGGAGATTGATCGAAAACCCTAGCATACAAGATAAAATGTACGAGGAGATCAAAAAAGTAGTGGGTGATAAAAAGGTTGACGAGAATGATATGGAAAAGATGCCCTACTTAAACGCTGTTGTAAAAGAGCTTTTACGTAAACACCCACCAACATACTTTACACTAACCCATACAGTAACAGAGCCAGTTAAATTGGGCGAGTATGACATACCTATGGATGCTAACGTGGAGTTTTTCACACACGGGATTTCTCATGACCCGAACATTTGGTCCGACCCGGATAAGTTTGATCCGGATAGGTTTATATCCGGGCGGGAGGACGCGGACATAACGGGTGTGAAAGGGGTGAAGATGATGCCATTCGGGGTAGGGCGAAGGATTTGTCCTGGCTTGGGTATGGCAACGGTACATGTGAATTTGATGTTGGCGCGAATGGTTCAAGAATTTGAATGGTTCGCTTACCCGAAAGATAGTAAAGTGGATTTTAGTGAGAAGTTGCAATTTACTGTGGTGATGAAAAATCCTTTAAGAGCTAAGGTTAAACCAAGAATGTAAGTGGTACTCATTAAGATTATAAGTCTAAAATATGTTTAAAATACTTTTCACGTTTATTTTTGTTACATAAATTTCGTGTTGGATTGGTTTGTGGGAAATTGAAGGAAGGTGGTGACATTCTCAATATAGGAACAATATTCCACTACCTTTTCATCATTATAAAATAATTGTGAAGCTTATTTCTATTTATTGGCATCTCTTTTAGAATTGATTTGTCAAGAATGAAATGTAAAGAAAAGAATAAGATAAATGCTTTGAGCTCATAACACTTGTTTGTTTTCTTTTCATTTGACTCTGTATTCCTTTGGAACTTATGTTTTTTGTTAAGGACACAATTTCAGGAACATATGTACTATTTCGTCATCAAATCATAAGAAGATTATATCAATGCTGTTTCTTTCTTCTTCTCCTGCATATTTCTTCTTCAATGGCCTGAAGTTGGAACCACAACAATTGAACTTCGGGACACATGCCCGAACTTTTAACTATATAGTTCGAACTTTCAGCACTCTACACAGTTCAAACTTCTGGATACAGAGTGAAGTTGGAACTCAAAAAACATCTCCGCCGCTCAAATTAGTTGTGACTATATTTTAAATACTGGATATCTTTTAATTACATAGCGGCCCTAAAAGTGGCTAATAATGCAATTTTCCTGTTTAAGTTATGTAGGTGTTTGCCCTTGCTAACCACTCAAAAGAACCTACTATTTCAAGAGAAATTATAGGTCTGGAGGGACCACTCTCATTTTAATGTTCCATTTTGCGGTTGTGCATTTAATATAAATCGAATTATGGCCCTAGAAGCATTTGCTCAATTGACCAATCATGCATGTGTCCAGTATAATTCTAGCCTCACGTTAAGGGAAGCAACTTTTAAAAACCAATAAAGATGGTATGCCCCAGAACAAGCAAACAATGCCTAGCCACCTTTAGCCTATTTAAGTTGGCTCCCCAGAAAGGCTGTCCCGAAAACAATTTTCCAGTAAATAGGAAAAGACGATAAATAATGGTATTTTGTCATAGAGTATACCTTTACAAATCATTGAAAAAATTAAGACACGTTTAAATATAATTAGGTGTTGAGTTAAACACCCATAATGATAGGAAAAAGGACACTACCTAGCCATTAGGAATTTGTTGGGCCCACGTTTGAGCTTAATACTGCGAGTTGGCCTTTTGGCCCAAACTATTCTCAGGCGCTAGCCCATCAGCTCACTTACTACGAAAAATCAGACTTTTTTGTAGCGACTAAAGTCGCCACTAAAAGTTCATTACAAAAGATCATCACGATTTTTTGTTGCCACTTTAAGATCAAGAAGTCGCAACTAAAAGTACACTACAAAAAGAGCCGACTTTTTTGTGGCGACTAAAGTCGACGAAAATTTTTTCATATTGAACCGTCAAAAACTATCCCAAATATGTATAATATGTGTATAATTAGTAAGTATACGTTGATTGAGCCTTCAAAATATCCCAAAACATGTATAATATATGTATAATTAGTAAGTATACATCGATTATACGTTTATTAAACAGAAATTATACAATAATGATACATTTTTTAAACACATATTGTAGGGATACATATTCTATATAGCAATGATACAATTTCTATACATATGATAGATTGTTTCTATACAACAATGATACAATTTCTACACATATGCTGAAATTAGTTGAAAAATGGCTAAAAATGAAATTATTTTAAAAAGGCTAAAAATTTGTCTTTTAAGCTTCTTGGGCCATCCGGTTGTCAATAGTTTGGGCCGAATGGCCATTTGTGTCCTTTTCCCATAATGATAATCTATAACACCTCGTGCCTTCGGGCTAAGGTTTGACTCGTAAGATGATGATATAATGGAACCAAGATGGGAGGTGTTTAAAGTGTTTTGAAACCTAATGAAGTCATAAGAAGAGTCTTAGGACAAAACAAAGTCAGAAGCTACCCTACAGAGCATGTTTTCAAGCGAGTTTGCGCAGGGTCTCACTTCAAGCGAGTATTTGGGAAATCTTCCTTAATGAAAGTTGTATCTCTTTGAAATACCTTTCCAACGGTATATTATGGAGGTCAAACGGACATCTGTATAAAAGGTTATGTACGTTTTACTAAACAGTATTCTACCGACTCCAGCAGAATTTACTGGCCGTAAAAAAGATCCAGTACACTGTTACGGATTTACGGTCCGTAAATTTGATTTTCGAGCCGTAAAATTGGCCTAAAGTGAGCATA
This sequence comes from Lycium ferocissimum, assembly GCF_029784015.1. Classification (NCBI taxonomy): domain Eukaryota; kingdom Viridiplantae; phylum Streptophyta; class Magnoliopsida; order Solanales; family Solanaceae; genus Lycium; species Lycium ferocissimum. The sequence goes on from NC_081347.1 coordinate 7,871,202, forward strand.
AACAGGTCCGACAACAACTTTAAAACTTCATTTTTTTGGCTTTTTCACTTCATTTTTCACATCCTCAAGCCCTAGAACGACCGTTCTCTCTTCTGCTCATCCTCATACATCAAGGTATGTCCCTCCGATGTATTCCTAATTGGATTTTAATGATTATACATGAATTCTAAGTGAAATCCTATGTACCAACCTAGGATTTTCAAGAAAACCCTTCTCAAAAGTTCAAGTGAAGGTTTTTGGGATTCTTCTTCAAACTTTGATTCTTCTTCAGGTGTTTTGGAGTGATTAAGGTATGTAGGATTTCTATCCACGTGTGGAAACATCATTGTTCTTCCTCATGCCACGCTCATCTATGAAAACACGAAGTTTCATAAACCTAGGATTTCTATTTCAATTCACGATAACCCTAAGTTACATGTACTATGATATACCATGTTTGTATTACTAGTTCGTTATTGCATTCTTGATATTCCATATTTGGTTATTGGGAATCCATCCGTAATCCATGAACACCCATGCTTTGTATTCCATGGGTTCTTAAATGTAAGATATGAATTATTATGCTTATTTTCATAAAAATCTACAAGCTTTCCATGTTTTCATACAAGCTATACTATATACTTATATTCATGCTATATTATACTCACGAATCATTTTTACAAGCCATGTTTAGGAATCATGTCTACAAGTCATACTTACAAGTTATGTTACACAAACCATGGGCTCAGATACCACCTATATCCATGTTCATGTTTTTGGGAGTAGCATAGGTTTTCCGAGAAGGCTCAGATAGCCTGAAACTACGTATGCTAACGTAGGGTAAGGGTCGATCCACCCAGATTAGGATGACACCTTCAGACAATTGAATCGGATCCTTTCATGTCATGCTTATGTCTCATACCCTGGTAAGGTGTGGGTTGCTTCCATTGTTCGGGGAGTGGACTCCACATACCCACATGGTGATTCCATGTTGGTTATACTACGACTCTCCCACAAGATATAGATAGATATATGTACTTAAAATATTTTTACTCGTGTTATAAGTTTATTCATGTCAGATGATGCTCATGTTCATGTTCAGCTTACAGTTTCAGTTTTAGTTCTATTATTTCATGTGCCATGTTTATTCATTTAGTTACTTTACATACCAGTACAATTTAAATGTACTAACATCCCCTTTTATTGCCCGAGGGCCGTTTTCACGATGCAGGTAGTGATTTCCAGGATAGGGGATCTGCTCGTTAGGACATTGCTCGTATCAGCTTTTGTTGAGCCCCATGTCATTCGGGGTTTTGTCATTATTTATATTTCATGTTCATGTTAGTTATACAGTCAAGGTATGCCGAGGGCCTTGTCCCAGTAAACAATTTAGCAGTCAGACTCACATTTAGAGGTTTCATAGACTAGTCAGTTATGTCATGTCAGATGTTCGATTGAGTTAGCCTTGTTGGCTACATTACTATAGTTCTGCATTCATCGTTAGCTACATTATTACCTTTCTGCATTCATGATATAATAGTATTTTCAGAACTTATGATTAGTTAATCCCATGTTTTACTCACACTATGCATATTTATATTATATTCCGCATCAGTTCATGCTCCATGTTTATTCAGCAAGCCATGTGGTTCGCTCGGTCACATGCAGCAAGGCACCGAGTGCCGTGTTACACCCATGCCATGGTTTGGGGCGTGACATAATCACTTGTAATACCCCAGTCCATTAATGACATATATATGTTTGCTTTGGGCCTAGGTGTTAGTTTTTTTTTTTTTTTTTTTTTTGCCTAGGTGTTAGGTTGACTTTTAAACTCTCGTCACTAGCATTTAAGATTCTTTATATATATCTAGCATCTTTCTCGTGTTTAGCCGATGTGAGATTTGTCCAGGGTTATATATATATATATATATATATATATATATATATATATATATATATATATATCCCTGTTAGGAACTCAACGTCCTTGCTAAGGTTTAGCCAATCATCATCTCGAAGATGTGGAATTCATCTAAACCCAGTTGAGTTTTACACCAACGCCTATACCTTAATGATGTTGGATTTATTTGCACTTAATTGAACCCTGAGATTTGCCCCACCATATATAGCACCCAACGTTGGGCGCAAAGTACCATATGCAAGTGTGGAGTCCACTGGTGATATTGTCCGCTTTGGGTCTAGCCGTGCATGATTTTAAAATGCGTCACTAAAGTCTAAAGTTCGCTTCCTTAAATCCAAACTTTCTGATGGTAAAAAAAAAAAAAAAAAACTAACGTTTCTCGTACATATCTTGTCGACGTGGGATTTACCTAAGGTCTTAATTACATCGCTTGTCTTGTTTTATCCTACAAATGAGACGTAGATATATCACTACTAGTTGGTGTAATTAATCTTCTATTATCTGCCTTTAAGTAGCCTTTTGCTATAATCTTGGTGTTGTCCATAACATTACTACATCGCTTGTCTTGTTTTATCCTACAAATGAGACGTAGATATATCACTACTAGTTGGTATAATTAATCTTCTATTATCTGCCTTTAAGTAGCCTTTTGCTATAATCTTGGTGTTGTTCATAACATTACGGTGGGATCCTATCGCATTAATGTTATTTGCTCACTTACAATCCTATATAATATCTTATCAACTCATTGAATGACAATTAAAGAACGTGTTAATCCATGAGTATATACACCAACCAAAAGTATACAAAATACAGCAACAGAGTGTAAAAACTAATTCACATAACTAGTACTAGAATATATCACCAGCATTAATATTTGGAAAGATAAAAAAGAGTGCCCAATATGATTTAGGGCAAGCATTCGTGATTTACTTTCGTACAACAAAATTTGTAATGAACCATGTGAAAATAAAGGAAGGAAGTCATATATGGATCTTAAAACAACATTTATGATCACATACATCATTTTCAGTTGAGCATCAAAAAGAAGTAGTTAGCTGTCACGTAACATGGCATCCAAAATTACTAGCATTAGTTAATGCATGAAAATGATGTTGAACTACATCACACTAATTATAGGGGCACTATCTCTGTGGTTTTAATTTTTTGCATTTAAGATTTTAAGGTGGCTACATTACTGCCACAAATTAGAAGTATTGTCCTTTTTCTTCAAGCTTCTTTTTTAGATTGCTTCTATAGTTGTATGTAACTTTAATTCAAGTCAGACTTGTTAAAATTCTAAGGATTTAGCTTTGTATCTATTGACCATACTGCATGCAATAAAAGGATTTTCAAAATATGTGAAATTTAACTTGTGATAAAAGTTTGCTTGCCTTACTTTTTGGTCAATAATTCCATTTATTATAACATGATCTCTCAAATGGACTTGCAACTGGTAGGAATGTGACCATGTAGCCGCGTGTTGCAACCCTATTTAAAAGGGGGAATTTCATAAATATACAATTTGGTCACTTACATTGCAAAAAAATAGCCCAAAACTTACATTGCAAAGCTTTAACCCATATATACCCATATACACTCATATACAATATTATACAATATTATAACTCATACACCCATATACAATATTATAACCCATATACACCCATACACAATATTGTACAATATTATAACCCATACACCCATATACAATATTATAACTTATATACCCATATACAGCCATATACAATATTATACAAAACTATAACCCATACACCCATATACAATATTATAGACTATTACACCTTCACTACCCCTGCCCCTCCCGGTTTCTCCATCGCCAACCTCAACCACCTCCGGCGAACCCCACCGTCATCACCTGCGCTCCACCACCACCTCGATGAGTTTTTTGATAGATCTAGGTAATTTCTAATCAGACTTGAGCAACCGCAGGGAGAAGGCGGCCAGATCTGAGCCACCGAAAAATTGTTGTTGTCGGAGAAAGAGAGAGGAAGAGCGGTAGAGAGAGAGAGAGAGAGAGAGAGAGAGAGATGAGGCGTGGTAGAGATAGAGAAGGAGGAGGAGGGCAGGAGAGAGAGCGAGAGAGAGGAGGAGAAGGAGGGAGTGGGTGCAGAGAGAGAAGGGCAGTGAACTCTCTCTCTCTGTGTCTTTTCCGATGGTGCCGACCACCGGCGCCGTCGTTGGGATGGCGGCAAAGCGAAGAAGAGAGAGAAGGGAGAGGGAGGAGGAGGGAGTGGGTAATTTTTTGAAAGATTTAGCAAAATGGGTCAATTTTGGTAGCATTGCTACCTTAATTGACATAGGGTGTAATTTTCTCTATTTAGAATATATCTAATTTTAAAAATTATTTAAAGTTTAATCAGTTTTAAAAACTTCAGATTGAACCTCCCGTTGATGCTTCTTCGCTTCGGGTCTGAAGTTTGAAAACCCAAAATTTAAATTCATATCCGTATGTCTGAAATTTGAAATTTTAGACCCGCGATTTAAAATTCATCACGTGAGTTCGAATTTGATTTTTAGGCAGTTAAGCTTTTAAAACTTTGTAAACTTTGGTTATTCATTAAATAGGGGTTCTAAAAACAGCTATTTGCGCACTTTGACCTTGCAAATGAGGTGAAGAAACATACACAACTTTTAGAGTAATGCACAAGAGAGAAAACAATTTATGTAAGAAGGTAATAATCTGCTTGCCTTAATCTTTGTCAACTTGTGTATATATACAAAGATCCTAGGCTATAATGAAGGTAACTAAATATACACCTAACCATAATGGTAACTAAATATTCTGCTAATATATTTACATCAATAAAGATGGTAACTAAATATTTACATATTCTAACACACCCGCCGATCGAACGGGAGGTTTGGCAACGCTAGGGCCGCATGAAAATCTTCAAATAGAACCATGGGAAGACCTTTAGTAAATATATCCGTGATCTGATAGCACGATGGGACATGTAGGACACGTACATGACCATGAGCAACTTGTTCACGGACGAAGTGAATATCCATCTCGATATGCTTAGTGCGTTGATGTTGAACGATCGGATTGCGGGATAGATATATGGCACTAACATTATCACAGTACACCAATGTAGCCTTTCGTATTGGACAATGAAGTTCTAGAAGAAGATTGCGTAGCCAACAAGACTCAGTAACAACATTGGCTACCCCTCGATATTCGGCCTCCGCACTAGATCGATACATGGTGGCTGTAACCGCGGCAGCGGACCAAGAAATGAGATTATCCCCAAGAAAGACACAATAACCGAAGTTGAACGCACGGTGTCAAGCAACCACCCCAACTGCGCATCCGTATACGAAATGAGAGTGGTGGGTTTAGATGGATAAAGATGCAAGCCATGATCAAGGGTGCCCTTAATATAGCGCCATACATTTGAGAGAATTCATGTGACCTCCGTTGGGTTATGCGTGAATAGACAAATACAGACAACATACGAAATGTACGGGTCTCATGAACGTCGGATATTGGTGCACTTGCCGGGGCCGATAAAGTGAAGGATCCTTAAACGGTGAGGTAGATGTGGCACTGCCAACTTCGGTTTGGTGTCAAGCCGGAGTGGCACTTTGGCCTCTGAACACGGACATCTAGCTCGTTCTATGATCTCTTCGGCGTGCTTCTTTTGAGATAAAAATAAACGCCTTCTTGTGACCAGAATTCATATTCCCAAGAAATAACTGAGTGGTCCCAAATCCTTCATAGCAAATTTAGAGTTGAGAAGTGTCATGATTGACTTGCGAAGATCATCAGAGGAGGTAGTTAAGATGATATCATCCACATACAAAAGAAGATACGCCATATCAATACACTTTTCGGTAGATGAACGAGAGAATGATTAGACTTGCTGTGGGTGAAACCAATACTAGAAACATAGTCAGCAAATCGTTTGTACCAGGCTCGAGGAGCTTGCTTGAGGCCATATAAGGACTTCTTTAGTAAGCAAACATAGTCAGGATGTGTGGGGTCTGGAAAACCCACGGGTTGATGTATGTAGACAGTTTCCTTGAGTTCACCATGTAAGAAAGCATTTTTAACATCAAGTTGGTGAATAGGCCAAGCATTAGAGAGAGCTAGGCGAGAACGATGCGGATGGTCGCCGGTTTCACCTTTGGGCTAAAAATATCACCACCTGATCCACACCAACTTTGTTGAGTTTTGCCATCACCACAAGTCGAGCTTTATGCCTCTCAAAGGAACCGTCGAGTGTTCTTTATGTCTAAAAATCCACATAGACCGAATAACGTACACGTTAGGTGGGCGAGGGCACTAACTCTCCGTCTTATTTTTAATAAGAGCCTTATATTCATCTTCCATAGCCATTTTCCAATTCAGGTCACGTAAGGCAGACACGGGGTTACGAGGAAGGGGAGATTTGGACGCATGAGTGATGAAGCTGTATTTTGGGTTAGGCTTGACAATATCAGTTGGAGTGGGCTAAACGTTGGTAGAGTAAGCTTATGGTGGACGTGGTCCAAGTATGCCAGCCTGCCTCTGTTGAGTGTTGGTCTGTGGCCGTGGAGTGGTTGGATACGGACAAGGAGGCACAGGCCATGGCATATAGGGCCACTGCCATTGTTGTGCATTCCCCGTCAAGGGGCTGCCCTGGCTTTGTTAATTGATGGTCGTGGTGTTTTTGCGTCTACTTCAAAACCACCACTATTTCGGTTCTTGCTTCCTGCCACCGCCTCACCACGGTTCTTTGCACCATTGTTCTTTGCGGTTTTGATGCCTTTTACCAGCGTTATTCGACGGTTTTGGGTGGTTATTTCCGGAAGAGGGATTATCGTCGTAATCCCGAGCAATCATGGCATTAGCGAGATCTCGTGGCAAGGCTGTTTTGGTGGCTTTGTTTCTTCGAGAATGAGCATGGAACGGGCTTGATAGAAGAAGGAGGAAGAGGATTGCTTTGACGGATGAGTGTACCCGTCCCTGGCAAAGGCGTCGGTGGTGGGCTACCATTTGAAGGACGAGGCGGTTGTTGGGAGATCGAGCACCGACGTTCTTGAGTTGATCGGATAGAACTTGAGTCATTGACAATACGCGGAAGCATTAGGGAAGTCCTCCATATTAGTGTGAGAAAATTCATGCTCAAGAGTGACGGCTCGAGAATTTTTGTTGTCTTGGAATATGTCACGCAGCCTATTTCAAGTTTTCATGGCCGTGGAGTCGGGTTCAAGGATAGTATGCAATAGGTCAGTAGAGATGGTAGCATAAATCCATTGAAGAACCGTGGCATCAAGAGTCGACCATAACTCTTTTTCAGCGACGGTTTTGGGCACCTTTTCTTTCCGGACTCGGGTGGAATGATATGGTGGGGACTACGCTAGGATTTGGCGTGGATTTTTGAAGAGTTTTCCGCCCATGTCCCATATTGGACGTTTTCCATCTCAAGAGTAATGGAGATGTGATTTTTGATGTTAGAGACGACCAAAGGCTGGGTGGAAGAAGGACTTGGTGGAGTCGGATGAGGAGGAATCGATCATGGTGGGCGGTTGTGGGAGAAAAGATGATGATGTTGACGCGAGAGATGGAGGAAGAGAGGGAGCGAGGAATCGTGCCCTGAGTACGATACCATGTAAGAAGGTAATAAATACGCTTGCCTTAATCTTTGTCAACTTGTGTATATATACAAAGATCCTAGGCTATAATGAAAGTAACTAAATATACACCTAACCATAATGGTAACTAAATATTCTGCTAATATATTTACATCAATAAAGATGGTAACTAAATATTTACATATTCTAACAATTTACACAATCAGTCACTTAAAACAAATTGTATGTCAATATCTATACTAAACATGGATCGGTAACTTGAAAAGTGCGCCATGACCATAGTGGACATGTAAGGCCACTGCCTTTGAACTGCCTTAGCATTTTGGTAAAATGCTTACCCACACTTGAACTACCTCAGCACTTTGGAAAAATGCTTACCCACACTGCGTATTTACACCAAACTAATAAATACATGACACGTGTTTTCACAAACATGGTTATCACTAAACCATAGTTAACTAATATACATTCGCACCTTATTACTTAATCATGGTAAATTAGTATGGTTTGATGTAAACACCCGGTGATTTACTAGAGGGGGTGATTTCTCATATTCTTGGTTCAGTTTTCTGGTAAAAACATCATAAAAATTAAGAATCTATATAGGTACAAGCGGAATAACACTGAATATGTAGATACAATCTGATTTACTACACTCATATGTAAGTGTCATTGTGCAGCAAGGAAGCTGAACTAATCATTTCTACAAAACTACCACCACCTTCAAGCTGAAAATTGAAGTATAGCAAAGTGTGAGGTACTCAAAAGAAGGAAGAAGATAAGAGGAAAAAAGAACGAAACGTTGCCTTGCTATATTTACAAAAGGCTATGAGCAGTAAATTATCTACCATCAAAATCCGAGCAACGGAATAAACACGATACCCACAAAAGGCTTATGCATTTGATGGGCTCTCAACTTGCTTGTTTTATGAGTTTTTCGTGTTATGACTATCCTCATTTAAAATGACTTCATTTCTTCTGACTACCATCATACCACCTTCGGGTGGACATGGAGCGCCCGTGGTGGGGTATGTTCTCAGTCTGTCATGTAATCTTCACTACACCAAAAGAGGTTTTTAGTGGCAATATATTTTCCTTTTAGCGGTAATAGTTATTGTCACAAAAACATTTACCAACAATTGGTTAATGCCATTAGATCCAAGGTCATTAAAGCCTTCAGCGGCATTTATTGTTAGGGCTAAAGTTTGGTATTGCCGGTAATAATTAATTCTAGAATATAATTAGCGGCAATTAAGTTATTGTCGCAAATTAATTGCCGCTAAAAGCATATTTTGTTGTAGTGCTTGGAAAGTGCCTCCATTCAGCTGATAGACAACGGTTTGAACTAATAAAATCCAGGGAGTCCATCGCATAATGGGATCGGATAGCTGAACTAAACAACGGTTGCATAAATCGCTTTTTTTCAGGAGTCTCACGTAGATAAATTCGACAAACTGGGCATGTGGAATGCTGCTGAAACCATATGTCAATACATGTTGCATGGGAAGAATGTCCACATATTGGCAAAATACGCAAGGCATCCTGCTCCTGATACTCGGCAATGCAAACAATGCACCTATAACAATAAAGTTCGAGAGGAAGTTATAAGGTAATTGAGTATGTTAAAGATTAAAACACATGCAACACGGACACCTAAAACACTAAGGAGAATATCTATGTATCATGGACAGCTGCAATACTCCACAAGCTATAAAAATTTACAAAACTACAATATACAAGATAGGCACACTATAAAAGCACCCGAGGGTTGTGAGTTGTGACCTATTGGTCAATAAAGTGGGTTGAGAACCATGAGGTCTCAGGTTCAGATCACAGCAAACAAAACACACTAGGTGATTTCTTCTCATCTGTCCAAACTTTGGTGAACAAAGTTAACCGGTACCTATGCTGGTGAGCGGTAGCAGCAGGTACCCTATGGATTTACTCGAGGTATGCGCAAGCTAGGGTCGAACACCATGGTTATTGAAAAAAGCAAAGATAGGCACACCATAAAAGTTGGTAATGAGATAAGCAAAAGACCTCAACTTCTTCTTTGTTTTTTTTTTTTTTTTTTTTTGGTGATATCCCCATTAGGTTCTACTCCAACATCAGATGTACAGAATATGCTTAGCTACGTTTGTTCAGCGTTCTAACAATGATAAAAATTCAACTATGATCAAATGCATGCCAAACATATATCCCATCTATCAACACCGGGACTCTTATACTACAGTACATGCACAATTGGTGATATATTGTCCAACAATTATCACCAGAAAAAGGCCATTTCTCCTGTATGACGCATGATGAATTGATAATGATTATACTGTAAGTCACGTTCTATTCTGGACGTGTAAAATGGTCCTTTATTTCAGGGACTAGTTGAAACTCCTTTCCTTATCTGAAACTGCTGCCCAAATTATTAATTGTTGCCCGTTTAAAATTCGGTCTATTGATGGTAGAATAATATAAAAGGGAAGCACCGGTTTGGGTTCCTAAGCACAGATATATTACCTTCTTAATTACTACACCATCTAGTGAGGATTACAGTGCTCAGAAGACTCACTGGACCAGAAGAAAGCCATCAATTATGCCGATGACGGTTCCGAAACAATGGCTAGAGGTACGTCGATCTCTTTTTCTGCTGCGCTATTGCTCTGTAATGCCTTACATTTGGTATCAGACCAACTCCATTTTCATCATTTCAGACACTAAAAGTATATTTAAAATCACAGAAGATTTAGAAAAATAATTTCCGTGTGATATTTACCATTAATCGATTCAGAAAGTTAAAAAAGTTATAGATCTAGAAAATCAAGATGCCATTTTTGAACTTTTTTGAGAACTTGGGCTTTCTACACATGCCCAAAATCGGACTCATTCTAGCCCTATTATATACATATAATATATATGTATATTGCTAGAAAATTGAGTCATCTTCAACCTTTTGCTGTTTCATTCGAACCCGAACACAAACATTTATAGACCAACTCCATTTTCATCATTTCAGACACCAAAAGTATATTTAAAATCACAGAAGATTTAGGAAAACAATTTCAGTGTGATATTTGCCATTAGTCGGTTCAAAAAATTCAAAAATTTATAGATCTAGAGAATCAAGATGCCATTTTTGAACCTTTTTGAGAACTCCAAAAATAGCAAGTCAGAGGCATCTTGTTATACCGTTGGAAAACATGCAATATTTAGTAACCAAAGGACAACTTTCACATGCACTACAACAAAATATGCTTTTAGCGGCAATTAATTTGCGGCAATAACTTAATTGCCGCTAATTATATTCTAGAATCAATTATTACCGGTAATACCAAACTTTAGCCCTAACAATAAATGTCGCTAAAGGCTTTAGCGACCTTGGATCTAATGGCATTAATTTGTGACAATAACTATTGCCGCTAAAAGAAAAATATATTGCCACTAAAAGCCTCTTTTGGTGTAGTGATGTGAATACATTAATAATCAGTGGGACCCATGTTATACTTTTCCCATTTGTTGGAACTTGGAAAACGTAAAAATGATAGTAGGGTCTCCTTGTTGGGTGTTCGAACTTCGAAGTTGGATTGTAAATTTGAATCAAATTTACTTATTCACTGATTTGAATGTTAGATGCAGTTTTGTTTGCTACTGCTTCGTTAGCACAAAACTTAATTTTATTGCATAATGTTTTAGCAATAAATAGTGTATGAATTTTCAGTATTAATGTCTAGTGATCCATATAATTTTATTTAATTAAGATTTAGCCACAGCAACCTTGATTAAATGAAATTATTTTTACATTTAGGATCACATAAGAAAATTACAGACATTACTTAAGTACTAATGTCTAAGTGGTCTATAGTTTTATTTTATTGAAGATTAGCCACAACATCTAAAGTTAAGGATCACATAAAGAACTTTTAGACAATAGAATTGTAATTAATTATGCACGATATAATAACTCAAGAACCTTTATTATTGGGTTGCATAATTAATTAGGATAAAATATTAAATACTTTTCATAATTACCCACATGAATTATGAATGAGAATTTAATAGTTTTATCGTAAAGATGGAATATCATGCTAGTAAATTGATAATTCTATCGTAAAGAATGGATCTAATTGAATTAAAAATTTAGCCCACAGGCAATTTTTATGTCAGTGGATTCAATTTATATTATTTGCCTCAAATTTATTAAGCATGTATATTTTTTGCAGTTATGCAACCTAAAAATTTCTCTGATATTTGTGATATTCTCGAACTAAATGGTGAGAACTATAAGATCTGGAAGGAGAGAATTCTCCTCACTTAGGGTGCATGGACATTGATTATGCTATCAGGAAAGACGAACCATCTATTAATGAAATCAGCACACAAGTTGAGATTGTTCTTCATGAACAATGGGAGCGCTCGAACCGTTTGAGTGTTATGTTCATTAAGACCAAAATCTCTGCTGGTATTCATGGTTCTGTCGAACAGTAAACAATGTCAGGGCATTACTGAAGGCTATTGATGAACAGTTTGAGACTTCAGATAAAGCACTTTCCAAAGACCTTAATTATGAAATTCTCTGTAATGACCCGTTTAGTTGTTATAGTATTTTTGATCCATTTACCCTTGTTGATCCTTCCTGGGTCCCTTTAGTATGATTTATGACTTAGTGAAGTCATTTGTTTGGTTCCCGAAAGGTTTGAGTGTGATTTGAGTCATTGTTAGAGGAATTAGTTAAGTTAACGAGTTAGAGTTGATCACGGTCAATATTGGGTTAAGGTGGCCGTGTCAATATTTTGAAAGTTCCAACAAGTTTGTATGATGATTTAGGACTTGTCCACAAGTTTTGATGAGATTCCAAAGAGTTTCAGATAGATTTGGATTGTGTTGCGCTTGTATTCGATGTTTTCACCGTAGTTCCTCAGGGATAAAGGGGTCCAGATTGATCAAACAAGTTTTTTTTATGTGTTTCGATTGAACCATTAGATCTGTATCGTAATTACGAAGCTATAGTAAAAAGAATCGTCGCATTTCGCCTACGTATGAGGAAGTTATGGTCATTTTTGTGCGGGCTATACCAGCAGATTCGCTGCAGCGAAGCTTGGGACTGCTGCAGCGAAACTCTTGACCGCTGCAGCAAAGCCCGGGACTGCTGTAGCGAAGCTCGGGGGGCAGAAACCTATTTTTATATTGAAATTTCGAAGTCATTACCCACAAAATCCCAAACACAGTTTTCAAGAGAGAAAGAGGTGAATTTTATTCCATTCATTGGTGAAAGCATATTTGGAGGGTAAGTCCCCACCTTTATTTGTTCCTTTACCTTTCTTCTTCAAGTTCTATGATTAGTTTAAGGTCCATCAATGGTGGGTGAAAATCCTAGAACCCTAGAATTAGTAAACCCTTAAATAATTAATGGATTGTTGATTTTGTTGTTGCTTAAACATCTAGGAGTGCAGGTTATCATTTTCTAGGATGGGAATTTCATTATTAATTATGAGAATTGTATATTGAGACTTAGGGTTCTAATAAAAACGGGAACTTTGGCCTAAAATCTGTTTGAAAGGGGTTAAATTGAATAGAAAACCCATGAATTGAAATAGTATGATTGTAGAGATAGAAGTTATAATAAATTCACCATTAAAGATGGATTCATCCAATCGAAAAGGGTAGAAGTAATGGGTCTTCCCCAATTGTTGTTCTTGTTTGATTAGAAGGTTTATCGCTTACTTAGCATTGTATTGCTAGACTTTGACCGTTCTAAGGTGTTTCGAAAACAGAAGGCTCGTGTGGAGTAGTTCGTGGCTCCTGTTCTGCATTCGAGGTAGGTTACGGCTTACTTTAGTTGGACTTTGATTAGCGAAACGTATATGTTGTGTAAAATTGACGGGGGAAAGCATGCAGACATGGTGTTTGGTTGGATATTCGCTAGGTTGGTATGACTTCTGATTATGTGGGATTGTCACCGTTATTTACGCATTGTGAAGGTGTAGTTGTATTCATACCATGGCGATTCGGGATGAAATTCTATTAGTTTAGTTGTTGTTGATGGTGGATTGCTGCCCTGTTATTGTGATTAGACTTACTACCTGAATGGGTGTGTTGTGATATGTGTTATACCCAATTCTCTTTTATTGTGACACATATCATCGGAGAAAGGAAGGATAATGAGTTTAGACTTGAATTGTGATATAAACTTATCATAATACGCAGATGAAAATTTGACGTTTGGATTACGGTTGATGGTGATATTATACTTGGCATGCATTCTCATTCCATATGCATATTGATATTGAATTATGACTTGGTACTGATGAAGATATATGAGAAAATGGAGCACTTTGGTGATACAAGACTTAGTTGTGAGTGTACTCGTTATATTTGGAAGTAAAGAGGGACATAGACTCTTTATGTTGACTGAGATGGTTGGTATGATTCATTACATAGTTGAGTCGATTTAACTAAGTCTTGATATGACTTATGGCATTGTGACTTCTTGTACTTCACTGTTATTTTAGTGCATTGATTTACCATATTTACACTCATTTCTGCATTCATACATTAGGGAAATGGTTTGGAATTATTGAAAGAAAGGTGTTCATATATACCCTTCATTGATTGATTGAGATAGTTGCATAATTAGGCTATGGTTGAGCAGAGTTATTGGTGAGTCTTGTTATGACTTGTGTTACTATGACTGTACTTCATTGTTTCTGGCCTTGATATGTGTTCTTGAGTCATTTCTTGTGATTCGATCATGAGACATTGTTGATGAGATTTTGAGATGGAACATATACATCTATTAAGGCACATTTGACAGGGGATGACGATGTAGCCTAGTTGTGAGCTCGTGGTCCGAGGTTCGTTCATAAACAAGTGGTACATGGACACCATGGGTCCCCTGCAGGTCATGACTATCTGAGAAAAATATTACCATTTAACATGTGTGTACAGGTTTGGAGTATTTGGCCAGTGCATTGCATTGCACATCATTATATTTTGCATTGCACTTCATTACATTTTATTCTGCATTATTATATGGCTCGTTTAGTTCTGATTTTGGTATGGTTTGTTGAAACGGCTGTTGTGGTATAGATATGATCATTGACTGAGTGAAATTGTGGATTAGTGACTCTACCTAGGGTCGAAACTTGGACTTGTGATTATCGGGTGAGATTATTGAGACTGGACAGACTTGTGGTTTAGAAGCTTCATTTTAGGCTGTGATTTAGTTATGTGATATTCTGTAACTTGGATTTGAGTATTATGTGCCTATCTGTTATCTTGTGATTTTATGCTTATATGCGTGAACTAATCTTAGTTGGCCTATGATGCTTACGGTACATTGTGTTTGTCTTGATACTACCTTTAGTGTTTGTCTTGATACTACCTTCTTCCCTTTTTGAGTGCGGTTGTTCAGTAGATTTCATCCAAACCATATCTCTAGCTTGAAGCTAGTTTCTTGATCAGATCCGAGGGTGAGCTTCTATCCATGTCATGCTGCCTGAAGATCTTTCCAGATGTTTACTTTCATTCCAGACATTATTTATTATTATATTTGATAGATATTTCATTCTTTAGACATTGTTGGTTATAGTCCTTGTACGATGACATTCAGATTTTGGGAATTTAATAGTTAGACTTCCGCAATTATATTATTTATCATTTATGACTTGGCTAGACTATTTATTTATTCACTTATTTATTGATTGTTAGAGTACAAATGATTAAAGAAGTTGAAATTGGCTAGTGTAAGGGTTCGCCTACTAGTGATAATAAGGCAGTGCCCACACGATCGGTAATTAAGGTCGTGACATTCTCATCAATAAAGTTCACCAGTGTGAGAGGTGTGCGTGAGCATATCATGAAAATGCGAGACTTAGCGGCTCAACTAAAGACTTTTGAGATTAAAATGTACAAACTTTCCTTATGCACTCTATTTTGAACTCCCTTCCTCCACAATATGACCCCTATCTCCTATATCACACATAAGGATAAATGGTCTATTAATGAATTTTATGGCCATGTGTGTTCAAGAGAAGGGTCGATTGTTGATGGAAATAGGAGAAAGTGCATTCATGACTTCAATCTTTCTTGTATGTTATGAAGCTAATATGGCTGATGTTAATCATAACACAAGGTGGATTGATTCTGCTTCTACAATCCACATTACGAATTCCTCTATTTTGTGGCATCGGTTATTAGGACATATCTCCATAGAGAGAATTAAGAGATTAGTAAATGATGGAGTACTTACTACTTTAGATTTTACTGATTTCGATACTTGTGTGGACTGCATTAAAGGCAAACAAACCAACAAGTCAAAGAAAGGTGCCAAGAGGAGTTCAATCGTATTAGAAATCATACATTTAGATATATGTTGTCTAGACATGGACGCATATGGTCATAAATACTTTATCACCTTTACAGATGATTACTCACGATACATGTGTCTCTACATGCTTTATAATAAAAGCGAAGCATTAAAAGCCTTTAAAGTTTTCAAGGCTGAAGTAGAGAAACAATGAGAAAAACAAATAAAGATTGTGAGAACTGATAGAGGTGGTGAGTACTATAGTAGATACACTGAGGATGGACAAGCACAAGGTCCCTTTGCAAAGTTTCTTCAAAAAAATGGCATTGTTGCCCAATACACTATGCCTGGTTCTCAAGATCAAAATGGTGTAGCAGGAAGAAGAAATCGAACATTATTGGACATGGTGCGTAATATGCTAAGTAGCTCTAAGCTACCTAAGTCCTTGTGGATTGAAGCTCTTAAGATGACAGTGTAAATATTAAATCGAGTTCCAACTAAGGCAGTCCCAAAGACACCTTTTGAGAGTTCAAAGGTTGGAAACTGAGTTTAACACATATACGCGTAGGGGGATACCCGTCTGAAGTTAAAATCTACAACCCACAAGAAATGAAACTGGATCCTAGGACCATTAGTGGGTATTTAATTGGATATGTCGAAAAGCCTAGAGGATACAGATTCTATTGTCCATTTAATAGCACTAGGATTGTGGAATTAAGAAATGCAAAATTTCTTAAGAATGACATAATTAGTGGCAGTGATCAATTTCAGAATACAGCTTCTGTTAGAGATCAACCTCCTACTTCAAGAGAAAGATCGGTTATCGTTCATAACATCCCTCAAGTACTAGCGGGTGTTGAGCAAACAATCAATGACATTCCACAAGCTACTGAAAAAATTTCAGTAGATGAAATTGTTCAAGAAATTCCATAAATTATTGAACAACACGATCCTCGGGAAAATATTGACACAACATTAAGGCGCTCTACTAGAGAAAGAAAATCAGTAATTCCTAGTAACTATGTTGTGTATCTGCAAGAATCTGACATTGGAGTCGAAAATGATCCTGAATCTTTTTCACAAGCCTGAATTGTAAAGAGTCAGAATTGCGGTACAATGCCATGAAAGAAGAGATGAATTCCATGAAAAGTAACGAAGTTTGGGATCTTGTCGAGTTGCCTAATGGTGTAAAAGCCATTGGATGTAAATGGGTCTTTAAAACTAAAAGGGACTCATCAGGCAACATAGAAAGATATAAAGCAAGACTCGTTGCTAAAGGATTCACTCAAAGGGAAGGAATTGACTACACAGAGAATTTTTCTCTTGGGTCTACAAAGGATTCCTTGCCCATCATATTGGCATTAGTAGCCCATTTTGACTTAGAATTACAACAGATGGATGTGAAAACCGCATTTCTCAATGGTGATTTAGAGGAAGAGGTTTATATGAAACAACTTAAAGGATTCTCCTCTAGTAATGGTGAGCACTTGGTAGGCAAGCTAAAGAAATCCATATATGGACTAAAACAAGTCTCCCGTCAATGGTATTTAAAATTTCATGATGTTATCTCTTCATTTGACTCTATTGAGAACATTATGGATCAATGCGTATACCTAAAGGTCAGTGGGAGTAAAATTTGTTTTGTAGTTCTATAAATGGATGATGTCTTACTTGCAACCAATGATAAGGGAGTGCTACACGAAATAAAACGAATTTCTCTCTAAAATTTTTGATATGAAAGACATGAGTGATACGTCTTATGCCATTGGCATTAAGATTCATCGAGATAGACATCAAGGTACCTTAGGTCTATCTCATGAAGCCTATATCAACAAAATTTTGGAGTGATTTCGTGTCATGACCCAACCAAAGGGCTATGACGGGTACCTGGAGCTAACACACCGAGCACCTCTAAACATACATCTTATAAACATTTCTGGGTGGACCATAAAGATAGCTCCTGGATATCATGATCTGTAAGGACATATATCATAATATAACGGTATATCTCTATATAATCTTCAACAATTATGTCCATCATCACCAGCCGACAAGGCTACTAAAATGTTACACAACGATATGAACCGGTAGGGTTATTAAATGTCTAACTATACACACATGTCTACGAGCCTCTACATAGAATACAAGTGATCATAAGGACAATACCATATAGACTGCAGCTCCGAAGTAAGTGGAGTGCTCCTGAGAATCGGCTAATAGAACACCTACGGGTCTGCTCCGCCTCCCTGCCTACCTGCGGGCATGAGCGCAGCGTCCACAACAAGGGACGTCAGTACGAATAATGTACTGAGTATGTAAGGCATGAATAACAACATAATATAGATATGAAAGGTAACATGAAATAAGAGAGATAACCTATACATCATAAAAATTATATGTAAGTCAGCACACACACACATGCGCGCGCGCGCGCACACACACACACACACAGATATATATATATATATATATATATATATATATATAAAATATAGGTGTTAGTGTTGCGGAACGTGCAACCCGATCCATAAATGTTAGTGTTGTGGAATGTACAACCCGATCCATAAATATAGTGCTGCGGAACGTGCAGCCCGATCCATAAATATAATATGTTAGTGCCGAGGAACGTATGACCCGATCCATAAATATAATATGTACATATACATAATGTAAATAGTATGCATGAAAGTTCATATGAAAGCTACAACTTTATCGGAGTGATATAAGGTCGGTAACCTCCGATTTATATTATGAAACAATCATTATCGCTATATCTCACCTTGAAGGAACAAGTAACATAAGGTGAGATCAACAACAATGAGTAGAATCAAGGAAATCATGAAATAAACTCAATAATCTCATAATAGCATTAAAATCGTAAGCTTTGGAATTTCTAGAATTAGAATCATCATCATCATGTTCATCATAGAAAACATCTCATCTTTAGTATCATAAGAATATTTTAAGAATCATGAACTTCTAACTTTTGGATGCAAAAATGTTATGGCAAAATTTCCGGAATCATAACATAGGAATCATGCCTTCGAAAGAAAGGGACTAGCCTTAACATACCTGGAAGATAATTTCTCGACTTCCAATTTACTTCCTGTCTTGCAATTCACTTAAGATCATTCGTAGCCTCGTAATATACATATACAACCATTCATACTATTGTTAGGCTCATTGTCATACACTCGTCTTAAACCCTTAATTTAAATCCATTTAGAATGCGAAATTCGGCAAAGATCTCCCCGGTTTATATGCCTAGCCCGAAATCATAATATCAACAACCAATCAACAACAACAATACCAACATCATCAACACCATTATCCATACCAATATATTTCCTAAAACATCCCACACGATGTTTTTCAAATTTCTCAACTAACCAACTTGTGATACGACTATTTAATAACTTTATTTCCGTAAAGAACCCGAAATTAATACCTATAAGGAGAGATTCATACCTTGTCCTTGTTAGAATAATAATATCTCCAATATCCACCTTGAATCCAAGCTGAACTCCACCGCAAAACGATACTATAATCACACTACACGTTGTCCGGACCTCGATTAATACTCCGTAACTTGAAATACTCAAACTTCTCACTTTTATATGATATATAGGCTCTCATATGTTTGATGATCTTTATAGAGCATTTGAGAAATTTTTTATGAAGAAAAAATGGGGTTTTTCCCCTTATATAGTGTGCTAAAGTTGGTGGCACTGTAGCAGCGCGCCCTGCTCTACCCGCCTAACTTGTAACGTCGATAATTTTTTACTCCGATGTTGTATTGATGCGCGGTTTATTGCGTTGGAAACTAGACTCGACGAAATTTATTTTAGTCTTTTGCTTTACCTCAAAACTCCTCATATACTAAAAGATATTCTTCCTCCAAGTTGGGCCAAAATTGCCCCTTATATTTTCTTCAAAATTCCAACAAATTTAATTTTCTTGATTCACTTGCCCTTCAATCCTTCCATAGCTTATTATATGAACTTAAACCCTCATAAACATAAGATAAGTGCCTCTAATCTCATGTATCCTTGGAGGTAACTACAATGTCCATCTTTAAAATAGCCAACAACTACGAATTTCCACGTACAAAATTATAGGGTGTAACATTCTCCCCCCTCCCCCCCTCCCTTCAAAAACATTCGTCCTCGAATGTTGAAGTAGAGTTTGCTCTGAGGTGGATGTCAATATTCTTACCTGCATTTGTCGGTATTTACTTTACTTACTTGCAGTCTTACTTGCCCATTTAAAACTGAACTTATCCGAATTACGCAGTTTATCCTTCTTCTTTTGTGGCCAAAATTTACACCCGTACTCAAGGTCGTCCCTTTTCTTATTATCTGTCTGTCTACTAACTCTTCACGCTTTATCGTTCTTATTGTCTTTTCAGCCTTCGTTGTTTACATTCTTGTATGCTCTTTTATCTAGTACTTACCACACTCTTTTATTCAATTTTGATCCCATCTTCTTTTTATTCAGAAATTCTTGTCCTCTTCGATCTCTACGTATCTTTCTTACGTTTTACAGATATCCCAGGCCTTTGTCTTCTTGGAGTTTACTTATTCTTATTCTTCCTCCCTTAAAGATAACCTCAAGACTGGTCATATTGTAGCATCCTTTGCTTTCTATAGCAGTCGAATTAATATTTGCGGTACTTTATCTTTCAACTAGTTTAACACCGAAATGTCTCGCTTAGTTTCTCTTTCCTTTAATTGGACTTCTTGCACTTGGGTTAGCTAACATTAATTCTTGTACTTATATCAAAACATCTTAAATCTCTTCTTTAATGGTTTTTCTCCTTCAATTTATTCTCAAAGTTTCTGATCCTTAGTTCAGCTGATAAATTAGGGGTGAATTCAGAAATTTGTCGAAGAATAACCAAGATTCCTAGTCATGCAACGAATTCAAATCTTTTCATTCTTTCCTTTGTCTGTAACCTTCATTCATCCCTTTTCCAATAAGAGCCATCATGTTGCTTGTTCCACGAGATTTCATTGTCACTGGCTTGTTCCAATCAAACGCGATATCCTTTGGTCATTTCCTTTGGGGTTCTCCTTCTACTTTTAACCTTTGCCCGACCCTCACTTAATAAGTCTTCCCCCTAGTTTGATGCACTTATCTGTCATTTCGGTTTATCAATTAAGCGGATCTCTTAGTTCCTTAAATGTCCATCTCTTTTATTTATATCCTTGAATCCTTTTCTTGCGATCTTATCTGTTACACCCCGAAAAATTTTGCGTTACCAAGATTGCATACGACTTAGTATGGGCTCAGGGAAGAGTAAAGATATACAAGGATTAGAGATGAAAATTCTGTTATATATGTATAAGAATAACATATAGATGACATTGGAGGCCATATGGTGTAAGTTGGTTAATACTTTACTTGATAAATAGCCCTTGTAACCGTAAGTTAAGGTGGGGCCACATGTCGGGATTTTATAAAGGGCATATGAAAATTTATATAAATAGTACATGGGAAGTTGATCAGGTTTTTGTGGATCTCAACAACCTGATCTAAGAATACAAAAAGATACTGAGAATATCAGTCAAACCAAAGTGGAGATTAATGATAAGAGAAGAACCAAGAAATTTGAAGATGAAGTGCAAGATAACAATAAGAATCAGCAACACAGAGGAAGAAGGTTACAAAAACATACTGCTAGTTTGAGAACTGTCTCTGAGGAATCTAGAACTAGCAGAAAAGATGATCCAGACTTCAAACAATAAGAATCAGCAACACAGTCTCTGACAAAAGTCTAATTCCAAATCTAAAGGAAATGGAAAAGGACAAAGACAAAGTGCCCCACCCCTATCTAACCAATAATCAGTGCCAATTTTTGGAATATTAGGGGAATAAGAACAAAAAAATCATTTCTCATACTCAAAATTCTTGTCAACATCAATAAAGTGGTTTTTGTAGCTTTATATGAGCCCTTTATAGATATGAACAAGATAGAAGGTTACAAAAGATATTTTAGTTTTCATCATTGTTTAGCCAATTGTCACACCCCCGCTGAGGGTATGACGGGCATGCAACTTCCTTAGCCGGGCACCACCTGGCGTACATGCGTCATACGATCTCCCTGTGACTATTACGAAATATTAGATGACCTAAATATTATCTAAAAGAACACCTGCACACAAAAAAAGGCCCAACACGATACTAGACACATGCACATATACATATATATACACGCAAGCCGACAAGGGGCGCCACTATTATCAACATATCATAAGACCAGTAAGGCTGAAACATGACACCTATATACATAACACTGTCTATGAGCCTCTAAGAGTACATACATAACATACTGGTCGAGACAGGGCCCCGCCTGTCATGCCCTAAAACCCACCCTAGGCGTAACAGGCATCCGATGCTATGAACAACACTGGAAGCACCTTATAAAATCAATAAACGTCTAATCTTTTTCAATGATCTTTCAACAGTTATATCAATACGTTATAAATAGCTAACTGACTCATGATCACCATTAAATAATAAAATTAGCGGAAGTCTGTCATAAATGCATCGTTATAAAACGTAGCAACAACCAAAGAGTCAAGCAATGACTTCAACAACTACCCACAGAAATAACATCTGCCTATGGATCCTCTAAGATGATAAATAAAACATAATCTAACTTCAGGACGCAGCCCGAAAACTAAACAATAACTAAGATAGGATGGTGCCCCACAAACAATCATATGGGCTCACCGAATAGTCTCGAAAGCAGCAATTTCTCTTAAGTCGTAGGCGTATCACAAACTTGCTCCTCAATGATACCTAACATAACATAAAAAACAACAATGGTATGCCTGAGTACTGGGTACTCAGTGAGTGCCTAAGGGGCAATAGTTAACAAAACAAGATATGATGAATTAAATCAATAAAATGATATCAATCAAAATAACAGTTCAAACCCAGGAATAAAGTAAGTCAGCAACAATAAAGAGTCATCAGAGAATCCAACAACAAAGGACATATTAACTTAACTCCTTACCATTTACCATGCCAAGTATTTCACTTACAAATTCAATATCACCACTAGCCACTCACAGGCAACAAAATATCAATCACTCAATACTCCAGCTAAGAAGACACGAAGGCTAATCGTCATCTGGACTAGCACATCAACAGATGCACCAGGCGACATGCCTCGGAGGTCAATTGTCCTCTAGACTGACACAACAATAGATACTCCAGGATAGGAAGCAACAAAGGTCAATCATCCTCTGGATTGACACAACAATACTCGTATCGATACGTTAGGATCCATAACGGCTAATCGTCCTCTGGACTCGCACAACTTGCCCATACAGGCCCAAACAGAAACAAAATACAGATCATGGCATATTAACCGAATCAGCAATCATGGCTTAGATCCGAATTTCACTTCTTAAGTCATCATCTCAAGATAGAGGCATTTCAAGTCATAACCGATTTAGAAATCTTATTCAAATCTCTTATTCAATTTCAAGTTCAAGAAACCCATTCAACAACAAAACAAGTTTAAGGTCCAACCTTTAGAAAAATGAGTTCAATCATCCAATAATGGGAAAAATATGTTTCACAAAGTAGTATAGTTCATATAAGGTTCGTTGCGGGCTTGACCGTACACACGTATGACCTTGTCTAAAAGAAATCATCTTTAATTCCAAAAGAACTTCTACCAAACAAGAGTTATAATCATGTTCATATTCCAGAGGAAGATTTCAAGTCACAAACAATCATCCACACGTTTCAAACAAGATAACATACTTAAAAAAGAAGGTTTTGAAAAGTAAACATACTTCAAGAAAGATTTTTGGGAAATCTAGACATACCTCAATTCCCGCTCAAACGTATTTCCCAAGATTCAATAATCACACTACAATGGTTTTAGATGATAAAGATTAGAAATTGAGTCGTTTCTTGAAGTTTTCTTGGAATTTCAAAAACTAGGGTTTTTCGTAAGCCTTAAATCTTGTTCTTGAATCTTATGAAAATCATTGGTGGATTCTAATCTCTTGATTTATTCTATACTAGTTCAAACATCAATAATAATCTCATAAAAAAAATCAGAAGTCTTACCTCTTAGACGAACTCCACACGCCCTTATCTCCTTCTTCTTGAGTTTTCAAGAATCCAGCGTTTGGAGAGACGAACTAGTGTCAAGAAGAGGTGAATTTAGTGTAGAATCAATGTAGATGGAGTATGAACTCGCCTTAGAGGTTTGGGGAGGCCTTATGGTTAAATTTCGTGATTAGGGATGTTTAGGAACTAATCCCAAGCTTAAATATAAGAAAGAAATGTGAAAACCCGACTTTGGACCTAAAACCCAACGTTATTGCAATGGGCCAGCGATGCGTGGCCATCGTACGACCCCCTGTAGACCTGAGATTCAGAAAGGGTGTTTTCGGATGCTTGACGCGCGTCGCGGAGCCATCGCACGAAACCTACACGCATCGCCGCACGGCCCGTGTTAGTTTCTGTAGGTGTTCGGTAAAATGGATATAACTTATTGTACAGAGATCTGTTAGGCCTCCATAATATATCGTTGGAAAGGTATTTGAAAGACCTACAACTTTCATGTTTTGAGTTTTTCCAAATTCCCAACTCAAATACCCGAAAACTAGCCATAAGTACAGAGTGTCTCAGACTTAGACGAATTTAGAAGGCCTTAAGAACTTCACTTTTCGGTTTGACTTCAAAACGACTGTTTATCACCCTAATTCAACACGAATGGATTCATATAGCTAAAATATCATCTTAATACTAGTTTTATTTTATTTTTTACACATACCCACCTAAATCAGGTTTACGGGATGTTACACCGCCATACCCAAAAGATGCATATATATATAACATAAGTAAAGCAAAATACCCAAGACAGGCAAGCCCGGAAAGAGTGGAGCTTTCTGCCTATACGCTGAACTGTGCAATCATACCTAGAAGAGCCTTCGAATCGTCTATCAGGATCTGCAGCACGAAATGCAGCGCCCCCTGAAATGGGACTTCAGTACGGATAAAAGTACTGAGTATATAAGGCAGGAAACAATAACATAAGTAAGACATAGATATAAAAGAATAGAAGTAACCTAAGCCATCTGAGGACGTGCAATATGCAATGTATGAGTTTAAAAATCATATGCTAGTATATACATATAGTACATCATCATCATCATAGCGTCCTCAACCCGCATTCGGGGAGCATCATCATCATAGCATGCCCACTGCAGTGGTGTGCACATCTACGTTGTGGCTGCCCAGCCGACTATAACACGGTGCAGTGTAGTAAAATAAGTACAATACATATATATACAAAACATCTGGGCCTCTCGGAGTGATGTAAGGTCGATAACCTCCGAATAGCATTATGGAAACTTATATCAACATCAAAGAGAACATTCAATGAGACTAATCATCAACAATAGGAATATACTAATATAGCCAGTCATCAAGAATAGGGATCAATCAACGTAGATAAGAACATCATATATGAAGCATGAAGCATTAGAGTGGAGTGGATTCGTTATGGAACGTTTGTTAGCAAGTTTTAGTTGGATTCGTGCCAAAGAATAAGGAGAGCGAAAACCTTGCATACCTTGTATATCGTGCCGAGTCCTCGTATTAATCTTTACTTCGGTGTTCGTCCAATGTACGAACCTATATTGAAGAGCAAGCCCTTAGTTAGGCTTCAATATGTTCGTATATCACGTACATAAGTTGTATATCGAACTATGATTCGGAGTTACAAGGATTCGGGCAGCACTTCCTCTGTTTCTATTACGTTCCCGATGTTCAACCAATCAAAACCACAACAACCACATCAGGTCTATAAATTTCAGCCATCAAATAATTTAGAACAACCACCAAACAGTCCATACGATAATAACAACATCAATACGATTTACGGTATAATTTCCGTACTTTCTCATATAACAACTTTGCTATGATCTAAATTGACTCCAATTCATGTATGGGGGAGAATTCTTATCTTATTTGCCAAGAATTACTCTTCTTCCACCTTATTTCACTTCGAAAAAAATCCGGATTCAACAACGTAATCAAAACGGAACAACGAGATCAAAGTGGTACGCAAAATCCGTCCTCATTGGCGAAGAGATAAAATCCAACGTTTGGTTGGTATTAAAGGAAGAAAATGAACAGTGAAGAGTATTTTCAAGAATAAAAATAAAGATGACTCCAACTGCCTACAAATTCACGTCAATATCCCTACATATATATAGCTTAGTGGGCTAATCCCTCTTTATCACATAAATGATAAGTGTTAGTACTATTAGTGGTCATGCACCCTTTTCCACGTGTCAACATGCACTTTAAGTGCTGTTGACTCATTAATTCATAGATGGCTACCTAATGCCATTCTTGAGGCCAACTATGCCATCCATCACTTATTCAATAATTTATTTAATTTTTTTTAATCTCCGGTTACAATCCAACATTTAACCAATTACACACATAATTAATTTCTTGATTTCAATTCACTTAAACATGAACCACTTTTAACACACTTTCTATACTCACTATTATAATTATGTGGTATAACACTAGTCCTTAGCCTATTTTTTTTCCATACACAAAATATTATTTCCAACCGTCGTCGTCACATTTTTAAGTCTAAAATCATTTCTGGAGTTCATCCTTTTATACACCAAGCTCCCGATATGCACAATTAATTATGGCTAAAAATCCCCGTCTCAAGTCTACTTTACATAAGTCGAGTTGTTCAGACCATAACCTAAAATTACAGGCTATCACAATCCACTTCCCTTCCGCGAACTTCGTCAGAAAGCGTTTTCTTTGATTCGTTTAACTTCTGATCCTTACGATACCTCTTGAACCCTCGTATCTTGTGGTTAACATGGTTTAGCCTCTTATAACCTCAAAGATAATCTCATTCTTCAAGCCTACGTTAATTAACTTACGACGAATTTGACGCTCGAAAGTGCGAGGTATAACACCAATACCAATGGTCAAATATGGTGCTTCTGTAAAGGTCTTGATAATACCACTATTGTTGCTAATACTGAACAACAACTTACTCTCTAGATGAAAGATAGTCCCAATGATAATGGAACCTTTGTGACTGCAGTGTATGCCAAATGTACACCAGAAGAAAGGGAAGATCTATGGGATAGTATCACAAATATATATAGTCTCATTAATGAACCACGGTGTATGAGAGGTGAATTTAATGTCATCATGGATCCTAATGAAAAACTTGGTGGTTTACCTCATAGAATGAGTAAAATATGGCCTTTATCAACTGTATGGAGTCTTGTGGTTTGAGTGACTTAGGTTTACAGGACCTAAATATACTTGGTGTAACTATTGGATACCTAGCAAAAGAATTTAGATGAGACTAGATAGAATCTTGATAAATGATGATTGGGCCCTCCAATATCAGAACAACAATGTCAAGCATCTGTCTAGATCAGGTTCTGATCATAGACCACTTCTGCTCAAAAGTAATAATGACCATCAAAGTCATACCAAATATTTCAAGTTCCTCAATTTTTGGGTTGATCAAGATAGCTTCATGGAGACTGTCCAACTTCTTGGAATGAAGAGGTAAGGGGCAACCCTATGTGGAGATTACAATGTAAGTTCAAGAAACTGAGCAAAGTCCTCCGTCAATAGTCTGGAAATCAGATTGGGCATATTCATGAGCAAGTTCAAGACTGGGAAGCTAAGATAGAAATCTTGGAAGAACTGGATATGATGAACAATACTGAATAAGGAAGAGAAGAAGACTAAGTACTTTCATAGTGTTCTCAGAAGTAGGAGAAGAAGACTTCAAATACAAAGGATCAAAAATTACAGAGGGAGATGGGTACAAGGTGATAACAATGTTACCAAAGCTGCTTTTAAGTTCTATAAGAACCAGTTCAATCTTGAACTGCCTGAAAGAAATAGCAGAGTTTTTTATTGCATTCCCAGCATGGTCACTGATGAAGACAACCATATGTTAACCAAGTTACCAGATGTGGAGGAAATTCAATAGGCTGTATTTAACATGAGCAAGGAAAGTTCGGCAGGTCCTGATGGTTACAATGGTATGTTCTTTCAAACCTGTTGGCTTAGTATTAAAAATGATATCATAGCTTTTGTTCATGATTTCTTTTCTAGAAAATCTTTGACTAAGTTTTATACTCATATTTGCCTTACTTTGATTCCCAAAACTAAATCCCCTAATGCTTTTGTTGAATTCAGGCCTATAAGTTTGAGTAATTTCACTAATAAAATTATTTCAAAGATTCTTGCTAGTAGACTTAATCCTTTGTTGTCAAATCAAAGTGGATTTGTCTCTGGTAGATCAATCACAGATAACATGATGCTCACTCAAGAGATAGTCCATGGTATTTCTAAGGACAACAAAGGTCGTAATGTTGTTTTAAAATTAGATATGGCTAAAGCTTATGATAGATTATCATGGTCTTTTTAAAAAAAGTTTTAAACAGATTTGGTTTTAGTGATGAATGGACTAACCTTATTTGTAGAAGCATCTCTAATGTATGGTATTCTATTATCGTCAATGGAACTAGACATGGTTTTTTCAATTCTTCTCAAGGTCTTAAACAAGGTGATCCTGTATCACCTTCCCTTTTCATTATTGCTGCTGAAGTGTTGTCTAGATCTCTTAATAACGTGCTGCATGATCAAAACTTTGTCCCTTTCTCTACGCATAAAAATGGTCCTTAAATAACACGTCTTGCTTATGCTGATGATATTGTTATCTTCAGCAGTGGCAATTCAAAGTCCATTAAGCTGGTTATGAAGCAAATTTGAAATTATGAAACTGCTTTTGGTCAGATGGTGAACAAGGACAAAAAAAATTTCCTAGTTGGTCCTAAAACTTGTGCATATAGGATTAACAGAATTAGGAATAAAATAAGTTTCTTGGATAAAAGTTTTCCTTTTACTTACCTTGGATGTCCTATCTACATTGGTAGAAAAAGGTTGGCTTATTTTGATAACATGACTGCTAAGATTATTAAAAGGTTGAGTGGTTAGCAAGGCAATATGCTCTCTTGTGGGAGGCAGGCAGGTTTTAATCAAAAGTGTCATTCAATCCTTTCCCATCTATATCTTATCTGCTATTAACCCCTCTAAAGGTACTATCGAGCTTATTGAGAAGCATATGGTTAATTTCTTTTGGGGTGCTGCTAATGGCAAAAATAAATATCACCGGGCTTCTTGGGAAAATCTGTGTTTTCCAAAAAATGAATCTGGTATTGGGATCAGAAGTATAGAAGATATTTGCAACCCCATTGCTTTGAAAAGGTGGTGGCAATTCAGAACCAAAAAGTCTATATGGGCTGATTTCTTAACTGCTAAATATTGTCCTAGAGTGCACCCTGTTGGTAAGAAGTGGTGCACTGGTAATTCATAAGCTTGGAATTATCTTCTGTGGACTAGGGGCAAATGTGAAAATCAGATAACTTGGAAGATCAATGATGGTCATTGTAGTTTTTGGTGGGATAACTAGACTGAGATGGGACCTCTTGCTCAACTTTGTCCAAATTTCATCACTAGAAGCATTGTTAAGAAGAAGGTCAAAGGTTTTATGAACAACAACACTTAGGATGTTCATAAATTATGCAACACTTTGCCCAGTCAAGTAGCTCTACATATCAGTTCCTTTAAATTAGCAATTTGGAAAGCAATTGAGGATGGACACTTCTCCAATGGGTCAGCTTGGCATACTATCAGAAAACACAGAGTTACTAATGCTACCATTAGCAATATCTGGCATAAATCCATTCCTTTTAAACAGTCCTTCATGTGTTGGAGAATTTACTATGGTAGAGTTCCTCTTTTTAAAGGACTAAACATGAGTGACTCTCAGAATAGTGCAGACTGTTTGTTCTGTTTTGTCCCTAAAAATGAAACTCTTCAACATGTTTTTGTGGAAAGTAATGCTGCTGATTATATATGGAGAGCTATTGGAAACCCATTGGGAATTCCTCATCAACATCTGCCTATCAGAGGCTTACTAAATGATTGGTGGAGGAAATAAGGCTCACAAATTGGTGTTGTAGGCTGCTCCTATTACTATCTGTTGGGAAATATGGTAAGCATGGGCTACTTGTAAATATGGAGACAACAACAAGTTCTATCTATATAGGATGGTCACACAATGTGTTTGGAACATCAAAGCTATTCTTCAAGATTCATTCCCTAATATTGACAGTGGAGTAAGTTGGGTAAATACTTGTTGCATGATTGAAAGACTTAAGCCAGTTATCAGGTGTATTCCTGTCTGCTGGACTAGACCTCAAAATGGAATCACCAAACTAAATGTTGATGGCAGTTTCATCAAAGCATCTGGCAAAGCAGGAATTGGTGTTGTTGTTAGGAAAACCAATGGTGATTTCATCTTTGGTTTCTCTATTCCAATACTGGCTGAAAGTAGTAACCACACTGAGGCTGAAGCTGCTAAGTAGGGTGTGGAGTGGTGTATTCAGCATGGTCACACAAATCTTCATATAGGACTTGATTCAATGATGATTGCTAATATACTCATTCAACATGACACCAGGAACTTGAAACTCAAATAAATCATCAACAGTACTTCAAGTATGCTCAACAGGGCTAATCATGTCATCTCTCATTGTTTTAGAGAAGCAAATCAAGTTGTTAACTTATTGGCTAAAATGGCTTCTACAAGTGGAAATAAGACCTTCTATCACTCTCTTCAAGATCTTCCTAGAGAGGCAAAAGGGCTGCTTCAAATTGACAAATGGCAAACACCTGCATTTAGAAGGAAATATGAGAAATGTAACTTTTTTGTTAGTTAATTTTCTTGTTATTTTGGAAAGGACTTTGTATAGGCTAATCCTTTCCTTAGATTGTTTTGCAATCTCTTTTGTCGACTAGAGGCAAGGTTCCATGTTTCCCTCTAGTCATTGTAAGTTACTAACATAAATTAACATGGTAGGATCCAAGTCAAACCCCCCACACCATAGGCTCCCAACCTAATAGTGATGGTTTAAATAAATAAAAAAGTTAGTTTTTCTGCTTTTGCTTTTATAAAAAAAAAAAAAAAAAAAAAAAAAACTTACTGAGCATCTTCTGCAGAGAGAGAAAACGCGTCCCCATACTTCTTTGTCGGGAAGTTGGCAACAGCAAGAGGCTCGAGACAATGTAAACCACGCTCCAACTGTACAAGAAAAACAGTGACTAAATATAGATGTTTGATTGAAAGGCCTCTACACGTAGAATATGACAAGTCATAGAAAAGAATCTGAAATTTCTACAAAACATCTTTAACAAACTACACATCAAAGACCTAAGCGGTCTACAGGATTGAATATGTACTGTGCACCAACTGGACTACTCAACCAATCAAAACTGCAGTCATGAGCAGATTAAAAAGGCGCTTGGACAAACATATTATTTGCAAATCTGTGTTTGTTTTACAATTTTGTCCATTATTTCAACTTCAGACTGAGATAAGAGAACTTGAAATTGGAAAACTGGTTTGAGAAATACTTCACTCACAAACTTCAACTTCTTTCCGAGTTAAATTCTGTCCAAAACATTTATTAACTTCCAAATACTCTTTTTCAACTTCACGTCAACTTCAAATACTAATTTTTCTTAAAAATTAGCATACAATAAATAAAGCAACAAGATGCCAAAACTGTATAAAGAAATAAAACATCATACTACTAAACCAGCAATCAAACAAGTGCTTACAATGCTAAGATCAGATCTAGAAGCATATGCAAAAAAGCGCCGTCTAGCGTTCAATTGAATTCTTGCACAAATTAGTCTTGTGCACACAAATACTATGAACATAGTACTAACTGCAAATCCAATCACAGTCATCACCAAATTTGTCCCTGAAGATATCATTAACTTGTTTCTTTCCCAAAAATAGCAACTTTACTGTCCACTCCAATAGCCCAAGATTTGAAATTTCCCAGAAAAGTTCAAGTTTTGCTCTGCTCATTCCAACATAAAGCAAATAACAACTACAATTACTACGGCTCAGTCCCAAACAAGTAGGAGTCCGCTACATGAATCTGCACTATACCCAAATTCTACACCATACCCAACTCACTCATATAATCACAAGAAAACATAAAACCAATCCCTAGTAACATCATTAGCATCCTCCTTCCCTACTCTTTCACTTCCAGAAACTATATATAGAAACCCCTTATAGTACTTTATTCATTTTTCTCTCAAAAATCTTATCTTTGTAACACTTTGAGTAATCTAATTGAAGAAATGCAGCCAAGAACCTAATATTCATTTACAATTTCTTCGTACCTCATAAAAATCCAATCTTTTTGACACTAAAGTAATTTACTTTAGGAAATGCAGCCAAGAACCTAGTGTTCACCTTCAATTTCTAGGAACAACAACAACGTACCCATGTAATCCCACAATGGGGTCTGGGGAGGGTGAGATGTACGCAGACCTTACCTCTACCTTTGCGGGGAAGAGAGGTACCTTATAAATCTAATCTTTTTAACACTTGAGTAATTAACTTAAAGAAACCAAGAACCTAATCTTCACGTTTGATTTCCAAGAACCCTTTTCGGGATTTTCTTTATAACTCATAAAAATACCATCTTTACCTCTATACTGTATTTCTGCATGTATATTGTAATGGTTATTTGAATCTAGAAGACTTAGCATTTTAATCAAGAAAGAAAAGGGTCTGTATGTTTTCTTAATATGGTCATGTGGAGAGAGAAAATTAAGATAGAGACAGAGAGAGAGAGATATCTCAGATCCCTAATCATAGTTTAGCAGTGGAGTAATTCTTTTTCTCCTGATTAGTGGAGTAAAACCAAGTAATTAAGTAGGAGTTTGGCCATGAAAATCACGAGTTTTCGTTTATAACCTTTCTTTGCATTAGTGCATGCAGAGTTTTTATATATACCTTTAGCTAGAAAACATAGACCTAAAATAGAAGTACCGAGAAGTTAAATCAGATTTTAAATTTTATGGATTTTGAATTTTTGGACGATGACTTCAAATGCTATATTAATGGCGGTTAAAATTTAATTATTATATATATATAGTGTTTTTTTAGAGCACATGCGCGCACACATAATATATACCTACCCAACCTATCCTAATGGCTACCTTCGCCACTGAACATAACACTAATTTTAGGTCGCATGTCATGTTTAATGTATAGCTAGCATGTCATGTTTAATGTACTTCTTGTGTAATACTAAGTAGGCGTTTGGCCATGAAAACCAAATATTTTTCATTTTATTTGATATTTTGGAGTTGAAGATAGAGTTGTGTTTGGTTATAGTTGTCGCAAAGAATATTTAGTTGTTGAATGTATTGAAAGTAAAAAAAGTAAAAAATAAGTTTTGGTTGTTTTCCAAATTCCAATACAACTTGAAGTTGTATTTGAAATTTTTATGGCCAAACATCATAAAGTGAAAAAAGTGAAAAAATATTCCGGAAAAAAGTGAATAATTCTCATGGACAAACGGGCTATAAGTATAGTGATGACATAATGTACTTTTTGTTGTTATAACTACTTCTTTCCTTTACCTTGCTTTACATTAATGCGGATCGGGCTCTTTTCCATTTCTCTTCTCTCCATTTTTTTCAAGTTCTAGCTTGGATTAGGAACACATGGCATAAGTTAAAATTAATGGCTAAGATTTAATTAACTAAATCAAAGCCCTAACCATGGTTTAAATAATTAATAACTTGTCCATAGATATATTAAACTCTTTTTTCTCTCTCTTCCTAAAGATTTTTTTCAATCTCGCAGTATCCATTTTTCAATTTTATTTTTCTTTCTTCCTCCTTTCTTTCTGAGTTAATCTTTTACTTGTATTTTTTCATTGAATCTTTTCCTGGAAATTATGACTGAAAAGGAGATTTAAAAAAAATCATAAGAAATCCTGTTTATGTTAGTACGGATATGGATCCTCTTAACAAAATAGGAGGTTGTTTAATACGCTTTATAACAATTTAGGATCATGCATAATCAATTCATTAGAACAGTAAAAGAAGAAAACGAAATTATGACTGTAAAGGAGATTGGAAAAGATCTTTAAGAAGAGGAAAACTTTTAATATATTTATGGACAAGTTATTAATAATTTAAACCATGGTTAGTGTCTTGCTTTAGTTAATTAAATCTTAGCAATTAGTTTTAACCTATGCCATGTGTCCTAACCCAAACTAGAACTTGGAGAAAATGTAGAGAAAAGAAATGGAGAGGAACCCGATCCCATTACTGCATGCATGAGTTTTACATATACCTTATAACTAGCAACTTGCTTTTTATCACCCAAATCTAATTTTTCTTCCCTTTAATTTCTTTTCTTTAACAACATTTATTATTTCCACCTATAATTTCAAGCCATTTTCCTTTCTTATACTCCTAAACAGTCCCATGTTTTTCCACTAAGTTCATTTTACTAGCAATGGAGTACTTCATTTTCACAGCATTTGCCTTTGTCCTCACAGCTTTCATCTTCCTATTAACCCAAAAAACCAAATCCAAAAAACTAAACCTTCCTCCCGGTCCATCAGGTTGGCCGGTCGTCGGTAACCTTTTTCAAGTGGCCGGTCCCGGTATTCAATTTTTCCAGTACATTAGAGATAATCTCAAACCAAAATATGGTTCAATTTTCACACTCAAAATGGGTGCACGTACTTTGATTGTTATCACTAGTGCTGACTTAGCTTACGAAGCTTTAATCACAAAGGGTCATATTTTCGCTACCCGTCCGAGAGAAAACCGGACCAAAACCATCTTCAGTTGCAACAAATTCACCGTCAATTCAGCGAGTTACGGTCCAGTATGGCGGTCCCTAAGAAAAAATATGGTACACAACATGCTTAGTTCGATCAGATTGAAAGAATTTCGCCATTGTAGAGAACTGGCTATGGATAAAATGATCGAAAGAATTCGTATGGATGCTGAGGCCAATAACGACGTCATTTGGGTGCTGAAAAACGCGCGTTTCGCGGCGTTTTGGATTCTTTTGGCTATGTGTTTTGGTATTGAAATGGAAGAGAAAATGATTGAAACTATTGATCAAATGATGAAGGAGGTTTTGATCGTGCTTATTCCGAGGTTAGATGATTATCTTCCGATGTTGAGCTTATTTGTTGGTTACAAACAACGTAAAATAGTTAAAGAAGTTCGTAAGCGACAAATCGAAACAATCGTCCCTCTGATCGAGAAACGTCGTAAAGCTATACAAAATCCTGGGTCCGACAAGACTGCAGCCTCATTTTCGTACCTAGATACTTTGTTTGACATTAAAGTCGAAGGTAATGCTTGAATTGTTGATCATCTTATCTAAAATTTGAACTAGAGAAAGTACAACTTACATATATTTAAAAAGTATAACTTACCAATATGTACAGTTGGGTCAACTTATTTACCAATATGACCTGAATATACAAAACCTATACACTGATTATGTATATTATATGTATAAATATACAAAATCTATACATTTGGTCCTATTTTGTAAACTAGATCACCCAGAGACATTAGACTATAATTTTCCCATTTTTTGTTTTTCTCGACAGGTAGAAAGTCAGGACCGACAAATCCAGAGCTTGTAACACTATGTTCGGAGTTTTTGAACGGTGGGACCGACACGACGGCTGCAGTATTAGAGTGGGCCATAGGAAGATTGATCGAAAACCCTAACATACAAAAGAAAATGTACGAAGAGATCAAAAAAGTAGTGGGTGACAAAAAAGTTGACGAGAATGATATAGAAAAGATGCCTTACTTAAACGCCGTCGTAAAGGAGGTTTTACGTAAACACCCTCCTGTGTACTTTACATTTACTCATACATATATGGATGCTAACGAGTTTTTCACACATGGGATTTCTCATGACCCGAACGTTTGGTCCGGGATAGGTTTTTATCCCGGGAAGAGATAACCTATGGATGCTAACGTGGAGTTTTTCACACACGGCATTTTTCATGACGAACGGTTCCGAAGATAGTAAAGTTTTTAGGAGAAGTCCGTGGTGATGAAAAATCCATTACGAGCTAAGGTCAAGCCAAGAGTGTAAGTGGTGCTCATTAAGATTTTACAAGTCCAAAATATGTTTAAAATACTTTTCACGTTTAGTTTTGGTTAATATAAAATTCGTGTTGGATTGGTTTGTGGGAAATTGAAGGAAGGTGGTGACATTCTCAACATAGCGTCACTACAAAAAAAAAAAAAAGAAAAAAAAAGGGTCTTAGCTACGGTTTATTTGGTGATGATGATATATTTAGTTCCATTGGCATGGAGTAATAGCCATAAAATTATGTGATTTTCCAGGAATTTCATTTCAGCCAGCCGGGATTGGGAATAACATTAATGCAACAACTTAAATTACAACTGTGGTGATTTGATGCTTTCTTACACTAAATGTACCCCACAACTTAAATGAATGGTTATTTCTACACAACCTTCACTGAACTCTCTCACCTACTCGCTTCTCTATCAATTTTTGTGACATTTCTACCCTACAAATGCGAAATGGAAGTTTATTTCGGCAAAGTTTAATCATTTTGAAATCGCTTTAGTAAATAAATTGTGGATTTTAGTGAAATCGGTAAATTGTTTCTCCAAATTTGGATTATTAATCTCTGGGTTTTAAATGAATTAGAATCCATTACGGGTTTTAAACCGCTAAGGATTATCTAGTGATTTTCTCAAATTTTAATGAAGTTTTGTAAGTGGTGATTTTTCTCATTAAGATTTTTACATTGTTGCTTCGAAGTCCAAATTGTAAGTATATAATTTAATACTTTTCAGTTCATTTTACATGTCTATTAGCTTGAGAATCTAAGTCTCTTGTTAGTGTGTTTATTTTCTCTTCATATAAAATGTTTTCTTGTTTGTGCTCCAAGTTCTTATTGGTCAATTGTGTGAAATTGAATGATCACTTAAGGAAACTAAGAACATGTTAGGACATTCTCAACATAGTAACAATATTCCACTGCCTTTTCATCTTGAATAAAATAAATGTTGTTGAATAAAAATTGCTGATCTCTATGCAAATTATGTGGCATCTCTTTTAAAAATGTGAAATTGATTTGTCAAGAATGGATGTCTATATATGGATTGATTATTAATCTTTTTCTTCACAAAATAAACTCTCTATCTCTTGCAATAATAAGAATAAAGTTGCTCTTGTGTCTGTTGCCTGAGTTACTTTGCACTTGTTAGCTTAGTATTTGACTCAACTTGGATAGTACCTTCATATGAGAAACATGGTCTAAAAAATTAGAGTGATCATACTTACCCTTTCTTAAAAATTAGCCGCCTTTATTGAAAGTGTTAAACTTTGTGGTAAAACTATATCCGAAAAGTGTTATTCCTTATTGTTTTTATTTGTTTTTTTATGTTTATATTTTCGAGTCACCAAGACCATCTTCCTTTCCAAATGTTGAAACCCACAGCGATGCTAATCATGTTGTTCAATCTCGGATTTTGCTTATGGATTCAATTTTGTTAGCAATGAACTTGTTTTTCAGAATTTATTTTGCCAATTTTAGTTCTTATATTTGGACAAATAGAAATTGTTCCGTTAAGAATTCTCCAAAGTGGATTTTGCATTTAAGTTCTTATATCGGATTTTAGTTCTTATATTTTGCCTCTATGCCTTTTATTGAGGAAATGTCTTGTGATCGTTTTTTGTTATATGACCAAGCTCTTTAATTGCAGCGAGCTATATTTTGCAAAAGTTATTTTTCTATTTAATTGGTTGGTTATAGGTTGGAATATGTAAAAATTAGGCAAATTAGCAAAATGAAATGGGGTCAACAGTTGAATTGTAAATTGTCGATTTTTATTATTTATGAAAATCAATATATTATATCCAACACAAACCTAACAAAACCGTCGAAAAATAATATTAAACATAACCAAACCGCCTTTGTTTAGTAATTTGTTGTTATTCCAGCAGGTTATACTAACCCGTAAAATAATATAACGACACTTGCATCTTTATAAAATAAATATTCTCTATTTATTGGCATCTCTTTTAATATATATATGGATGTTGGGAAATATGACAAAATAAACTAATAAATAATATTATTTACTTAGCAAAATAACAGTACTGAAAGGTGATATTATTATGATGATATATTTACCAACAAAAGCCCAGTAATAATATTATTATTTAGTTAGTAAAATAATAGAACAACACTTGCAAAAATAAATATTACTATGATAATATATATAGTAAATATGACTTGAATCATGCTAGAAGTCCTAAAAACTTTAATTAAATATTTCCAGCAACTTAGACCAGAGAAAAATATTACTTAAAATATTTGGACAAAAAACAGAGAAGAGAAAGTGGAGTAGTGATAGATAATAATAACACTTGAAGAGGAGAAAGGTGTTAGTTTCTACGGATGAGCAAGTTGAGAGGCTATTTGAAGGTACAAAAATTATATAGGAAATTGACAAGTGTCTTAGAGACTCATCAATGGCTTGTGCCACCAATAGACACTTGGATATACATTTGTCACTTATTTGTCAACAAATGAGATGACTAATAGTAATATAGATAGCACGTGTATATGGCCTTAATTTTAGCCAACAAAATCTTTTGAGATAACTAATTATTTTTATCAACAATGGAATGTAAGGAAAAGAATAAGATAAATGCCTTGAGCTTATAACACTTGCTTATTATCTTTTCATTTGACTCTTTATTCCTTTGGAACTTATGTTTTTAGTTAAGGACACAATTTCAGGAACATATAAATTATTTCATCATCAAATCATAAGAAGATTATATCAAATTAGTCATTAATAATGCTGCTTCTTTCTTCTTCTCCTCCTATTTCTTCTTCATGATCTGAAGTTAGAACCACAACAATTGAACTTCGAAACACATGCCTGAACATTGAATTATATAGTTCAAAATTTCCACACTCTGACCTGAAGTTGGAACTCAAAAAAATCTCCGTCGCTCAAATTAGTTGTGACTATATTTTAAATTGGATTTCTTTTAATTAAATAGCGGTCCTAAAAGTGGCTGCTAATGCAATTTTCCTGTTTCAGTAAGTTATGTAATGCTAACCACTCAAAAGAACCTATTATTTCAAGAGAAATTATAGGTTTGGAGGGACCATCGTCATTTTAATGTTCCATTTTGCAGTTGTGCATTTAATATGACTCGTATTATGGACCTAGAAGCATTTGCTCAATGGACCAGTCATGCATGTGTCCAGTATAATTCTAGCCTCACGTTAAGGGAACCAACAATTTAAAACCAATAAAGATGGTATGCCCCAGAACAAGCAAACAATGCCTAACCACCTATTAGCCTATTTAAGTTGGCTCCCTAGAAAGGCTGTCACAAAAACAATTTCTCAGTAAATAGGAAAAGACGATAAATAATGGTATTTTGACATAGAGTATGGACAACCTTTACCAATCATTGAAAAAATTAAGATGTGGCAAAAATAGGTATGATAATCACTTGTAATAGCCCAGTTCATTAATGATATCTGTCTGCTTATTGGGTTTAGGCGTTAACTTGACTCTTTATATATCTAGCATCTTTCTCTTGTTTAGCTGATGTGAGATTGTTAGGGTGTTATATATTTCCCTTTATAGGAACTCAACATCCTTGCTAAGATTTAGTTTATCATCATCTCGAAAATGTGGAATTAGTCTAAAGTCAGTTGAGTTTTACACCAGCACCTATATCTTAATGATGTTGGATTTACTTGCATTTAATTGAACCCCGAGACACTATTAAAAAATCACTTTTTCTCACTGATTTTTCACGGAAAAATTTTCTGTGGCTATTTCTCACTGAAAGTCTGTGGAAAAAACATAAATAGTAGAATTTTCACACGAAAAAATTATGAAGTATCCCACCATGCATTTTCCCAGTGAGATTATTCGGTGGGAATGAGGTGGGAAAATCATGTTTTATAGGACACATTTTTCACTGAATGTCGGTGGGAAAAACCTTTTTTTCTAGTAGTGAGATTTCCCCCACCATATATCGCCCAAGGTTGGGAACAAAGTCCCTCTAATACCATGTGTAAGTGTGGAGTCCACTCGTGATATTGTCTGCTTTTGGTCTAGCCATGCATGACTTTAAAACACGTCACTAAAGTCTAAAGTCTGCTTCCTTAAATTCAAACTTTCTGATGGTTGATAAAAAACAAACATCTCTTGTACATATCTTGTCTGTGTGGGATTTACCTAAGGTCTTAATCACATTGCTTGTCTTGTGTTATCCTGCAAATGACACGTAGATATAGCACCTACTAGTTGGTATAATTAATCTTCTATTATCTGCCTTTAAGTAACCTTTTGCTATAATCTTGGTGTTGTTCATAACATTACAATGGAATCCTATCACATTAATGTTATTTGCTATACCTCCACTTACAATCTTATATAATATCTTATCAACTCACTGAATGACAATTAAAGAACGTGTTAATCCATGAGTATATACACCTACCAAAAGGATACAAAATACAGCAACAGAGTGTAAAAACTAATTCACATAACTAGTACTAGAATATATCACCAGCATTAATATTTGGAAAGATAAAAAAGAGTGCCCCATATGATTTATGGCAAGGATTTGTGATTTACATTTGTAGGACAAAATTTGTAATGAACCATGTGAAAATAAAGCAAGGAAGTCATATATGGATCTTAAAACAACATTAATGATCATATACATCATTTTCAGTTGAGCATCCAAAAGAAGTAGTTAGCTGTCCCGTAACATGGCATCCAAAATTACTAGCATTAGTTAATGCATGAAAATGATGTTGAACTACATCACACCAATTATAGGGGCACTATCACTATGGTTTTAATTTTTTGCATCAATTAAGGGAGCTACATTCCTGCCACAAATTAGAAGTTTTGTCCTTTTCTTTCAAGCTTCTTTTTTAGTTTGCTTCTATAATTGTATGTAACTTTCAAATCACACTTGTTAGAATTCTAGAGGATTTAACTTGTATCTATTGACCATACTGCATGCAATAAAAAGAATTTCACTATACATGCAATTTAACATGTTACTATAAAAGTTTGCTTGCCTTACTTTTGGTCAATAATTTCATTTTTATTATAACATGATCTCCCAATTGGACTCGCAAAAGGTAGGAATTTCACCAAATAGCCGCCTGTAGCGACCTTCTTTAAAACATATCTAATTTTAAAATTATTTAAAGTTTAATCAGTTTTAGAAACATCAAGATTGAACCTCCTATTGGTGCTTCTTAGCTTCGAGTCTGAAGCTTGAAAAACCAAAATTCAAATCCATATATCTAAAGTTTAAAACTTCAGGGCCGCAATTTTTAACTTCATCCATGGCTATGATTATAGGGGGTTTTGGCCCAACAATTGTTTAACCCGCCCAAAATTTTATGGGTTGAGAACAGATAATTTTGTATTGAACATTTTAAAACCCAATATATCCCATTTAAAATGATTCATTAAATTAGGTTTATTGCTTGAGTTTACTCTATTTTTTTTTTTATGTATACACTTTTCTTGTAGTATCTTATAAGTTTGTAGTGTATTTGATATGAAAGGAAATATTTTTTCCAAAATGTTTTTCAAAATATTCACACGGAAAATGTCTTCCTCAAAAAATATTTTCGAAAAATCTGCGAAAAATGTATTTATAGAAAATATTTCCATGAAAATGTTTTCTAGAAAATAGACCCTTCCAAAAAATTGCAATTTTTAAGAATTTTGGGTCGATGTTAGCACAACCCATTTATCATCCATTTTAGCCCAATTTCAACTCCGCCCATTTGACACCCCTAGCTATGAATTTGATTTTGAGACAGCTAAACTTTTAAAACTTTGGCCATTCATTAAATAGGGGTTCTAAAAATAGCTATTTGTGCACTTCGTCCTTGCAAATGCCGTGAAGAAACATATACAATTTTTAGAGTTATGCACAAGGGAGAAAACAATTTACACAATCAAGGCACTTAAACAAATTGTATGTTCATATCTGTACAAAACATGGATTAGTAACTTGATAAGTCCACCATGACCATAGTGGACATGTGAGGCCACTGCTCTTGAACCAGCTTAGCATTTCCCAAAATAACATGATCTACTAAGGGGTGTGATTTCTCATATTCCTGGTTCAGTTTTCTTGCAAAACCATCATAAGAAATAAGAATCTATAGGTTAACACTGAATATATATGTAGATACAATCTTGTCTACTACACTCATATGTAAAGTGTTACTGTGCAGCACGGAAGCTGAACAAATGGATCTACAAAACTACCACCACCTTCAAGCTGTAAACTGAAGTATAGCAAAGTGTGAGGTACTCAAAAGAAGGAAGAAGATAAAGGGTAAAAATAATAATCAAAGAAACATTGCCTTACTATATTTACAAAAGGCTATGAGCGGTAAGTTATCTATTAAATCAAAACCCGAGCAACGGGATGAACACGATACCTACATTGTGAAATCTTCCCATCTCTGCCAATTTGAAAGCTTATGTATTTGACGGGCTCTCAACTTGCTTGTTTTCTGAGTTTTTTGTGTTATGACTATCCTCGTTTAAAATGACATTGTTCCCTCTGATAACCATCATACCACCCTCGGGTGGACACTGAGCGTCGTCTGTTGTGGAGTCCGGTCTCAGGCTGTCATGTAATCTTGGAGAATGCCTCTGCTCAGCTGATAGACAGCGGTTTGAAGCAACATTCAGGGAGTACTCCATCGCATAGTGAGATCGGATAGCTGAACTAAACATCGGTTGCATAAATCTCTTCTTTTCAGGAGTCTCGCGCAGAGAAATTCGACAAACTGGGCACGTGGAGTGCTGCTGAAACCATATGTCAATACATGTTGCATGGAAAGAATGCCCACATAGTGGCAAAATACGTAAGGCATCCTGCTCTTGATACTCGGCAAGGCAAACAATGCACCTATGACAATAATTTGGAGAGGAAGTTATAAGGTAACTGGGTATGTTAAAAAATTTAAAAACAACTAACACATCTAAAGCACTAAGGAGACAATCTATGTATCATGGGCACCTGCAATACTCCACAAGCTACAGAATTTCCAAAAGACAATATACAAGATAGGCACACCATAAAAGCACCTAAGGATGTGACCTAGTGGTCAATATAGTGGGTTGAGAACCATGAAGTCTCAGGTTCAAATTGCAGGAAGCAAAAAACACTAGGTGATTTATGTCCAAGACTTGGTGGACAGGTAAGCGGTACATATGCAGGTGGGATGCAGCAGGATAATTAGTCGGGGTGTGCACAAGCTGGCCCAAGACACATTATAAGAAAAAGGATAGGGACACCAAAAAAATTGGTAATAATATAAGCAAAAGACCTCAACTATTTTTTTTTTTTTTTTAATTTTTAAAAGGTGACATCCCTTTAGGTTCTTACTCCAACATCAGATGTACAGAATATGTTTAGCCACGTTTTTTCAGCGTTCTAACAATGATAAAAATTCAACCTAAGTTACTCGGACTCTTCACTTTTGGTGCCGCACCCATGTCGACATGACATGGGTGTGGGATCCGTACCCGATTTGGTCAAATGTTTTTGGGTATTTTGACCAAAATCGATGGAAAAATTCCAGACATATCTAATGATTTCTATAATCAAAATAAAAGCTAAGGTAGACCTGAAGAAAATGGAATATCTTGTATATTGAAATTTCTATGTGACTTCTTTTCCTTTTATCTCATTCTTCTCTTGATCAATATTTTCTCCTCAAGTTTTCCACATAATATCTCATAATTTAGGTTTTATAATTCTATTTTTAGATATTTCAATTATTTTTAGCTGAATCCCGCACTCGTATCCATACCTGATCCGTATCCCCGAATCTTAAAATTTAGATCATGAAGGATCCGACCTCTAGATCCGCACCAGTATCGGACACCCGCACCCGAGTCCGAGCAACTTAGAATTCAACTATGGTCACATGCATGTTGAACATATATCCCATCAATCAACACCGGGACTATTTTACAAACATCTATACTACATAGACTACAGTACATGATTCCAACAATTATAACCAGAAAAAGGCCATTTCTCCTGTATGATGAATGACGATTATTATACTACATTCAGAAGAAGCGTGGGTGCATTTTTAAAGAGGGATATTTTTGGCACCTCAATTCAAAAGGCAATTTCTGATCTTGTATCTCCCTTGAACTAGTGCGTCTTATTCAAGGCCTCCTGATATGATATCTGTGGTCGTCGAAGCCCACTAGGATAGAATTACACTTACTCCTTGCATGGCTCTCAGATAAAGTTTCTATGGCCTGAATCGGAACCCATAGATTGAAGCATCTATATGATACAATCATATTACACATATATCTACTACCTACCTTATATATGATGCTTTTAACCCAATGCTAGTCTGCTTCTATATTCTTCAAAACCTGATACTACAAACAGATAAGGATACTTTTTTATCTTGACCAGCAGAGACGTAAGTCCAGGTCCAGATGGAGAAGATGAAATGCCCTAACAATTCTCGGTTTCCTATGTTGCTTCATACTAGATGTACTCATAATGTATATGTACCCTAGAAGTTAGTAAACTCTATTAGGCTAATCATAGACTAGAAGTCTCATCGAAGTTTCTAGTTTAATAGTCATATTCAATACTTATAACACACGCTTTGACAGTTAAATAAAAAGTGAACGTTTATCTTTTAGTACGTTGGATGACAAATAGTGTCCCAATACATATAGTGAAGCTTATAAGAACTCTGAAATAAAGTAGTCCCGTTATTCATTGAAATAGAGAGGAAAGAGTTAACAGCAACCTTTAAAGTTTAGAAGTTGTTCATATTTCAATCA
The DNA here is from genome assembly GCF_029784015.1 of Lycium ferocissimum. Lineage (NCBI taxonomy): Eukaryota > Viridiplantae > Streptophyta > Magnoliopsida > Solanales > Solanaceae > Lycium > Lycium ferocissimum. Next base: position 7,915,859 of record NC_081347.1, read on the forward strand.
CATCAGTGGTCATGTGCAGTCTAGACCATGTTTCTTAAGTATAAAACCAATGCTAGCTTCTAGTTCTTGTCCCTCCGAGAAATTTCCAGCTGGTTTTGTGGAAAATCTGAAGTCTCATGACCAAAAAACCTATCCATGTCATGTAGGAACTAGGAAGACCAAGACTAGTTCACGAAGAGTGTGGCAAAATCTTAGACACCTTGAAACTGTTGTTTCATCTGCTGTGTTTATTTAACACCTTTTCCTATATAGGCATATATAGGAAGGCCCTAATCTTTAATGCTTCTGATTTACTCTTCCTTTCCATATATCTAGAACAGAGTTTTGAGGCTCTAAACACATAATTGAACAAAAGCAGCAAATGGACTTCGTATGACTTAAGAATGTGAGATTCTAAGAGTCTATGCAAAAGGAAAAACAAATGCAGTGGCGGATCTACATAATTGAGCAGGTGAGGATGTACCCACTACCTTCGGCTCGACTTATACATATATATAATTAAATACTTTTTAATCCTATATATTTATACATGTGAGCTAGTAGATTCTGGATTCGATCATTGAATCAACAAGAGTACAGTACGTCTCAATTGGGTAGCTACTGCAGTCCTTCATTTACTCATAATATCAGATACAGAGCACAGTTGAGGTCAGAGGGTGTATCTTTCCAGTATAATGGTAAACCCTGGTGATGCAAGCTCTCATCTGAGCAAATGGTTATATTTGAAGAGAAATACAAACAAGAAAAGGACTTCAAAGATTTCGAACCTGAGCTAAATTCAAGTATTTCTCCATGAAGAAAGTATCAATCACCACTCAAAACGAGTTTAAATTTATGAGAATTAATCCAGTCAAATTTAATGCCTCATAGGCTTAATTTTGGCTGTTGGTTCTCCAGAACTGGAGGAAGACAGCACAAGCAAAGCAAAGGGCAGAGCGAATGCTACTGAATTCAACAGAACACCAGTTTGAGCATATAACAATTCTCTCAACCAAGAACATCTTTTTACTAAATTCACCTCATCACCCCCCCCCCCCCCCCCCCCCCAAAAAAAAAAAAAAAAAAAAAAGAAGAAGAAGGCCTTCTTCTCTTGTTCTGGCTGTCCTGATCGCCTTGTCCCAAATGATTCAAATAACTCAAATTTTGGAACTAAATCTGATTTAGTTTCTCCAAAAGAAATTCACTTTGCAGAGCAAGTGGACCATAAACACTTATTATTAGTTGTTAAACTAAGTAAGAACTTATGACAAAGACCATAAAAGCTTAAATCAGGGGCAAGCTAAAACTGTCTTACAAGTTTCTTCTTTGGTATGTAATCCAACAAAATTTTCACTGTTTTCAACAAAAAGTAGATTTGCTTACTCCAAAGTCCATCTTATGAAGAAGTCAAGAGCCACCAACTAGAAAGAAGTGCTATTTATCTAAAGCTTGTATAATATGTATAACTTGAAGCAAACATCAACTTACTGAGCATCTTCTGCAGAGGTAAAAAACACATCGCCGTACTTCTTTGTCGGGAAGTTGGCAACAGCAAGAGGCTCGAGACCATGTAAACCACGCTCCAACTGTACAAGTTAAACATACGCTATTATTTAACCAAAAACCAGTATTAGTGATTCACAAGAAAAAATCATTCTGCTTCATTAGTAAAAGAAAAAGCCAAGAAAAATAGTGACTAAAAGGGTATATTTTTAGTACAGTTACTGATCTATATAGCTAGGTTGTGAAATGAGGACAATAAGACAAATTGATGTTTGTTTGAAAGGCCTCTACACGAAGAATATGACAAGTCATAGGAAAGAACCTGAAATTTCCACAAAACATCTTTAACAAACTACACATCAAAGACCTAAGTGGCCTACAGGATTGAATATGTACTATGCACCGGCTACGGCTAGACTATCCAACCAATCAAAACTGCAGTCATGATCAGATTAAGTAGGCGCTTGGACATATATATTATTTGCAAATCAGTTTTTGTTTTACAATTTTGTCCATTATTTCAACTTCAGTTTGAGCTAAGAGAATTTGAAATTGGAAAAAGTGGTTTGAGAAATATTTCACACACAAAAACTTCATTTTTTTCCGAGTTAAATTCTGTCCAAACGCAATTTCAACTTCCAAACACTCTTTTTCAACTTCAACTTCAAATACTCATTTTTCTTCAAAAAAAAAAAAAAAAAAAAATAGTAGCATACAATAAATAAAGCAACGCAATACTACTAAACCAGTAATGAAAACAAGTGCTTACAATGCTAAGATCAGATCTAGAAGCATATGCAAAAGAGCGCCTTCTTGCGTTCAATTGAATTCTTGCACAAATTAGCCTTGTGCACACAAATACTATGAACATGGTACTAACTGCAAATCCAATCACAGTCATCACCAAATTTGTCCCTGAAGATATCATTTCACCAACTTGTTTTTTCCCAAAATAGCAACTTTACTGTCCACTCCAATAGCCCAAGACTTAAAATTTCCCAGAAAAGTTCAAGTTTTGCTCTGCTCATTACAACATAAAGCAAATTCTACACTATATTCAACTCATATATTCAACTCATATAATCACAAGAAAACGTAAAACCAATCCTTAATAACATCATTAGCAACCTCCTTCCCCACTCTTTCACTTCCAAAAACTAAATAAACAAACCCCTTATAGTACTTTATTTATTATTCCCTCAAAACTCTAATCTTTCCAACACTTTTGAGTAATTTACTTAAGAAATGCAGCCAAGAACCTAATATTCACCTTCAATTTCCAAGAACCCTTTTCTGGATTTTCTTCATACCTCATAAAAATCTAATCTTTCTAACACTTCAGTGAATTACTTGAAAAATGCAGCCAAGAATCTAATCTTCACTTTCAATTTCTAAGCACCCTTTGCTTACCTCATAAAAATCTAATCTTTTTAACACTTGAGTAATTTACTTTTCAAAATGCAGCTAAGAATCTAATCTTCACCTTCAATTTCCAAGAACCCTTTTCTGGATTTTCTTTACAACTCATAAAAATACCATCTTTATCACTCTACTATGTTTCTGCATGTATATGTAATGGATATTTGAATGTAGAAGACTTAGCATTTTAATCAAGAAAGAAGAGAGTCAGCATGTTTTCTTAATATGGTCATGCGGAGAGAGAAAATTAAGAGAGAGAGAGAGAGAGAGAGAAAGTGTTGCTGGTGAGAGAGAAACATGGATCTTATATTATGAGGAAATTAGTGAGAGGGATTAGTGTAGTGAGAGAGATCTCAGATCCATAATCATAGTTTATCAATGGAGTATAACCAAGTAATTTCACTATTTTTTTAACTCAAGAGTGATGTCGCCAATGCAATCACAAATTAAAGTATGGGTGAAAATCATTTACACTCTAACTATACTTTAAAAATCAAATTACCAAAGATATATATCATATTTTAGTATAAAATACAAATATAGGATACAAGCAAGTATTTCTCAAAGATATATATCATATTTTAGTAAAAAATACGAATATAGGGTACGAGCAAGTATTTCTCAAAATATAAGATGCAAGCAAGTATTTACCATTATAATTAGGACCCCATCTCATATCAGCCATTGTTACTCAAAAAGGGGAAAAAGTCACATGTGAAAATTTGAAAAATTAGGCTTCTTTTTTTTTTTTTTTTTTAATTCCCTTTTCATTTTCATTTTTAGTTAGTTAACTGTATGATCTTATTGTTATGCATCTATTGATTTAGTGCAAAATTAATACAAATAAGTTTTTATAGAAATATTATTGCACTAACTATTGGGCATGATCAATTGGTTGTCATTATTGTTCCACTTGAATCTGTTTTGTTCAATGGAGCTGACGGTACCTTCATTGAGCCCCCAATCAACAATTAAACATTTTTTTTATTGTACAAGTGTCACCATTACATGAGCTAATTTTATAGTGTATGTATTTTAACCCTTTCCATTTCCTATTGATTATTCGGATGTGTTCTCTCACTCTTAATCAGAAATTTTAAGTTTAAATTTTGAAATAAATGGATTTTTTTATTTTTAAAAAAAAGAGGTACTTTGCTTTTAATGACTCTATTTAGTCTTGACTCAGATTAATAGGATCAATGAATTTCGAATAGCGGATAATTGCAAAAAGATTATTTACTTATTTTTAATTCTGATACTCTCATCAATAATGGTCTTTAATATAATGTGATTTCAAGATTCTTCTCGTGCTGATATAACTGTCTTCTTCCCAGAAGCATTAAAGGTATACCTACTCTTTCATAAATTATTCATACATTAAAATATCCCCTTAAAATGTTTAGTCAATATATATTTTATTAACGGCACTTAGGTAGCCAAATGTACTTTAAATTAGACGCCGCGAAACTAATTTCACACCTGTGATGACAAGTCAAAGCTGACACAATATGAGTTCCTTTTTTTTTTTTTTTTTTTTTTTTTTTTTTTTTCCCAATATGAGTGTAAGATCAGATGAATGGTCTTTTTTCCTTATATTCTTTTTAAGAAAATTTAAATGAAATTTAGATTACCGTAGATAGCAATTAAAATTATTCAAATCATACTAAAATTGTCCATGTTACAATGATCGGGTAGTTAAGAGGTCTCAATTTGAATCGAAATATAACAACGACTTCAATTACCTCGTGACAATTGATATCCAATTGAATTTCCCCCTTCTTCCTTTTTTTTTTTTTTTCTTTTTTTTTTTTTTGTTAATTGAAAAAAGTATGATAATAATATATATCAAAAAATCAAAATAAAAACTATTAAAGTAAAAATAGATAAAATAAAAGATTATTGAATTTAAAAATGAAAATTTAGGTATTGTAAAGTAATTATTTTTTATTATATTAATAAAATAATAATTGATTGATACCAATTCAAAACAATTGAAATATTATTAAAATACCAAATATAGGAACACCAAGTGTAATCAGATTGTTAACTTTATGCTATCCTTGGCGTAAAGCAAAGTATGTGATCAAATAGTTGCACTTCGACAAGCAATGAGAATAAACTCGACAAGCAAATCGCATGTTCAAGGTTCCAAATTATAATAAAAAGGGAGTAAAAGATCTAACCTATTTCGGGTTTAAGGGAAAATGGCAATGACACCACTACTCACGAGCAAGTATCAACTTAAGTTTTTTTAAAAGAGGAATACAAGTATAGAATGAGCGCATAAGTTCTTTAAGGGTGTGGGTATAAATTGTGATATTATGATGCGTAACTTATGCTCCTCTAGGCATAAGTTCGATTTTGAAGGGGAAAATTTAAAGATCAATCCATTTGAAAGGGCGAAAATTAGAGATCAACACAAAATAGCGGCAACAATGCAAGGGACCCATCTGAAAAGTGTGAAAATAGCCCAAATGCGGTCTTCAAGAATGGGTTACGATTAATCCTTATTTTCTCAATTCTTTTCCTTCTTTAAAAAATGCTCTTAGGGTGACAATAATTTCACTTTAAAAAAACTCAAGGGGGTAATAGGACCCCCGTATAGTATGAGTGTGTTACTGTAAATTCGGCCATAGTTTAGGTGTCATTTTAGCCATTTTCCCTTTAAAATAACTAGATTAGATTTGGCAACACTAAATATTGTTAAAAAAAAATTTGATAATTAACCAGGCTGGTGTATCGGTGGGCCAAGATCAATACTTGCACCAGGGTTGGTTTACCAGGCCCAGGACTTTGTCCGGCCTAGCCCTCTCCCCCGTTCCTTCAATTCCAACCCCCATCCGGCCATTCCGGTCTGGATTTTAACCGGGCTGACCTAGCTCGGACTATTTCTTTTTCTTTTCTTTTTGAAGAAATTTAATATTTATGTGTCTTCATATGCCCTTTTATGCTTTGATAAAATTAATTTGAATGTAGTTAATAACGGAATAAGCAAGTCTCATCCTTCCGTTACTCACCATCAGGGAAACTATATATATAATAAAGCTGGGCAATAAGAGAGTGACGTGGCACCTCTCTTATGCCAGGATTAATATTTATCTTTTTTCTCAGTTTTTTGAGATTTTCCCCCTTCTTTTGGTCTAAAAATTCTACAAAAAAACTATTAAAAATACCTTATTCATCTCTCCCCTCATTATTACTACAATTAATTACTTTTCCTTAGGTTCTTCCTTCCTTCTATACACAGCCTTTTTCTTCTTCCTATTATAGAGTGATTCTCTTGTCAATTAGTCTCATTTAATTTCTTCCCAAAAATCACATCCCACAATCTCTTAATTACACCTCCACCCAATACTCCACGTCCCCCAAATTCTGTTTTCTCTGATTTGTTTTCCTTTTTTATTGTTTTCATACATCTACTATATTTAATGTCCACATATTTTTATTGCATTAATAAGGTCCAATCTACCATTTTCCCCTAATTAAGTCATATCAGCCGTTTGTTTTCTTTTGCTTTCTCTCATAAAGTGATCATTTGTAATGTGTTTTTAATTTTTAATGAATAGAGCATAAGAATTTGTCTACTATTTAAGTTGGAAAGAAGAAGATTGCAGCAATCTTCCACTTCCAGTTTGTTCATCCTATTAAATTATTGCATGATGGAGTAGTACTATGTTCTTTTGTTCTTCCAAAGATTTGAGGGAGTACTATTATGTATTTATTTTCTCTGCTAGATTTATTTACATTGTTGTTTTGTTTTAAATATTAGTTTGATTTGTTTTATTATTGATCTGTCAGTTAAATTTATGTGCTTTTGCGGATTTTACATTGTTGTATTTTTTTTTCGTTTCACTACTCCAAAGAAAAGTCTATGAATTACAATTTAATTAAATATGCTTTGATTTCTTCTACCCTTTATCGAAATTAATCTCATGTACCAATTCTTTTTTTCTTTTTTTTTGTTCGTTTTTAGGATGAAGACCTCAAGGAGCTTCGTTGTCTTGCGAGAATCAACTTAAAAAATGTTGAAAGACGGAAGAGACAAGGCAGTTCTTGAGGTTCTTGATGTAATGTTGTAATCACAAAAAAGTTACAAAAGAAATTACTAATATGTTGTATTCTTTTGCAGTAATTTATGTACAAAAGCTGAAGAAGAATTTTATCTTTAAGATATCCGATTCCCTATCTTTGCTTTTCTTAATTATTTTCTAAATATGCAAAGATAGGAGTCAACAAAGAAAATAACGGAGAAGGAAGACAAAATGTGGAGTTGTAGAAATGAAAGGCGGTAAAATCTGCTTATTTCTACCCCTTAATTTGTAGTAATTATTCTTTTTTTTGAAAAACTTCGTCACTCTTTGAACAACTAAAAGCATTTTATTTACACTTAGGCCTTTTAATTTGATAGTTTATTTTTGCTGAAATAAGCTATTCTATTGTATGCATATGCGTAAGAAATTTATTCTATTCTATCTCGAATAAATTTATAACGGTAGCACTTGCACATAAAAGAATTTGACGTTTTTCTGAAAAACGAGCATGTGGGGAATTAAGAAGGAAAAATGAAAAACATATAGGAAAAAAAAAAGGAAAAATAGCGGCAACAATGCAAGGGACCCATCTGAAAAATGTGAAAATAGCCCAAATGCGGTCTTCAAGAATGGGTTAGGATTAATCCTTATTTTCTCAATTCTTTTCCTTCTTTAAAAAATGCTCTTAGGGTGACAATAATTTCACTTTAAAAAAACTCAAGGGGGTAATAGAACTCCCGTACAGTATGGGTGTGTTACTTTAGCCATTTTCCCTTTAAAATAATTAGATTAGATTTGGCCATACTAAATATTGTTAAAAAAATTTTGATAATTAACCTGGCTGGTGTATCGGTGGGCCAAGATCAATACTTGCACCAGGGTTGGTTTACCAGGCCCAGGACTTTGTCCGGCCTAGCCCTCTCCCCCGTTCCTTCAATTCCAACCCCCATTAAGGCCATTCCGTTTGATTTTAACTGGGTGACTATTTCTTTTTCTTTTCTTTTTGAAGAAATTTAATATTTATGTGTCTTCATATGCCCTTTTATGCTTTGATAAAATTAATTTGAATGTAGTTAATAACGGAATAAGCAAGTCTCATCCTTCCGTTACTCACCATCGGGGAAATATTGAATTCTCTAGAAATCACATGAAATGTACGTGAAATTTCAATGTTCTACAAAGCTGGTGACATAGTTAATACCTTATCACCAGGATTGAATTTTGAAACCCATGCAAAATGACTTTTAGAAGACTAACTCTAAAAAAAAATTCATATATGAATTCTTTCTTTAGAAGAAAAGATGACAAATACGATTAGAAATCCAATGTGAAGTGAATTGGTACAGGTGTGCTCTAAACATAAAAATGAAAAAGAATGTAATATCAGAATGTAAAACTTGAGAAGATCTCTTTATGATGTTGCAATCACTCCATCAATATGTATCTAGTAAAGAGCACAAGAAAATACAACCCTCGAGTTACTAAATTCTAAAAGTGCACATTTGAATAATACCTTTTGTCGTGATGCTTCCACATATCATTATTAAGTTAAAAGCAAGAGAATTCAATTTCGTGCATTTCCTACGTTGAACTTGTGGTATGTTATTGGCAGAGGCGAATTCAGGATTTCAAGAGGATGGGTTCACCATTAGCTACGGAGTTTTCTGATTTCTTTTGCCTTCGGTTCGTTGCAGCTAGCGCCTATGGGGTTTTTGTTTTTTGGGACTTGGGTAATTAGAAATAAAGGCAAAAAAAAGAGTCATTAGATGTAATATAAAAAAGAAACATGTTTTTTACTTTTGGGTAATTAGAATTATAGAAGAAAAAAGATTTAGAATAATATAAAAAGAAAAGTTAAAAGGCTACTTTAGAAAAGAAACAAAAAACATAAAATGTGCAGGAGCTCAGGTTTGATCCCGAGACCTTGAGCAAATAAACAGATCCCCTAACCGGTGCTCCACTTAACTTGATTTGAACATGTGTTCCTTCAGTTAATATTAGATATATTTTCAGAATTATACATGATACAATAATGGATAGCGGAAACAAGAAAATAACAACAATAAAGTAAAGGATAAAAGGTAGACACAAAGATTGGAATCAAAAGCAACCACTAAAGGACCTCAAATGAATATCCAATAAAAAACACCTAAACCTACAGAAAGTGAACCTCAGGAATTGAATTAAAAACCCCTTTTCCAATCAGGTTCAATGATGCTTTTCCAGACTAAAACTCTCACAAGAGTATTCAACATCAATATACAACAAAAACTACAAATGAAATAAAAGACTAGCTATTTATACTAAAACATTAAGGAAGACAACTATACTATTACATAACTACTCTTAATGAGACAAGGGTCTTGTTTGGCTTGTCTTCCTTTGGAGATGAAAGTCTTGAATTAATAAAGTAGCCTCTTTTGCAATCATAGCCATCCTTCACTCATTTGGTCACTTCAATGCTCATCCATCTCCAATCCGTCCTCCCATGCTATCATCCACTCTTGGACTCCCCGAGACGGTCCTTGAGGCAACTTGGCTTGCATTAATAAAATTGAGTCTAACATTGGGAAGAATTGGGTGACTTTGTTTTTGTTAATAAGTAAAAAGTGAATTACTACAAAAGCCATACATAAGGTTTTGAGGAAGTACCTCTCATTAGTGGCTGCTGGACAACTTTGTGTCGCCGTGACCTTATAAAGTAAAATAAAATACAGGTAAAATTATTTTTTATGTATATATAATAGATGTTGAATTCATTTACAGGCTTCTTATATTTACTTCTTTATATTTTGAATCACCCTAGACACCCTTGTGAAATATTGGTTGCGCCACTAATATTAGAAGGTATAAACGCTAAAGTATTTCATACAAGATTTTCAAATATATGCAATTTCTATATATGGAAGGTAAAGAATGTTGAACAAACAAGATGACATGACAGCGCATCATGCTTCTACATCAATTTCAATCTTAATTTTTGAAAATATATGGCCTTTGGAATTGATATTTCAAAGTGAAATCATAAAGTAAAGTTTGAAGACCCAATCCGAACTTTAAGTAATACTTATTGAGTACTACTCCTTTTCGATTCCAAATATTAGTCATTTTAGCAAATTGAATTTGTTCCAATAAGAAACATGCTTGACTTTTGAAAAGAAAAAGTCAACCTTACTGCTCCATTGATAAAGTGTTGATTCAATCATACATTTACGAGCGAGATAAATTATAGTTCAAGCGAATATTCTTGTGTATGCCTGTCAAGTGGGCCGAATGGGGGGCGCCATATAAATACGTGTCACATGGGGCGGGCCATAGTTGGTGGGCCGGGTTGGGGGAGGGAAAGGGGTGTCCGTACTTTACCGGGAGAATGAGTACATAGTGGGCTAAGTGGGCCGGGCCGGGTTTTAGTTAATTAATTAGTTGCATGATTTTAATTATTTTAAAAAAAAATTCTAATACTAAAATTTATTAAGTTTGATACTTTAAAATCTAGTTGTTGTCAACTTTATTTTAACCATCAAGTTCCTTAAATTATACTTTGCTTTTATTTTCAATCTATAAATACCATTCATTCTTCTCCATATTATCTCACAATTCCCTACTCTCCTCTTTCTCTAAATTTCCTACTCATCTAAATCTCTCTCTCTTCCAACTTCCAAGTTCAAATTTCAAAATTTAAATTTAATCGATAATGATAATCCTCCACCTCCTCCTCCATCAAAGATCAATTTCAAGTGCGGTGTGGTTGCATTTTGAGTGAGTAGAGAGAAACATGTTAAATGTCAACATTATGGTAAAATATATCTCCATAAGTCCGAACCGGTTTTTTTGGGGTATGCAAATTCCGTTACGTAGGCACTTGGACAAAAGGCACAAAATTGAACTTTGAAGTTTATCTCTTCTTTAAATTTCTCCATCGATGCTAGCGTTTTGAACTTTTCATTTGTAACAAGTTAACCGTTCAAGTTTGTATGTTTTGAATTTGCAATGTTATCAATTTAAGTTTGAAGTTTTATTTTAAATTACTTATGTAGTCTTGTATCACACTCTCAACTTTTTATAATTTTTAGCACTTAAATATTTGGAGTCTTCATTCCAACAACATATTCAAGATATACAAATATACCATTAACATATTCAAGATATACATAAATTAGGAACTTTTTTTTTGGCTATAAATAAGCTAATATTTTTAACCCCCCCCCCCCCCCAAAAAAAAAAAAGGTTGAAATGAAATCACACAGGTAACTAAATGGGAACAATGCACATGGGTTTTGATACTAAACCAAAGTTCTTAATTTAATTATCTCATCGATCCTAAGTCCTAATGTCATGTCTTTGATTGTCACCTCTCATCATCGGCGGAGACTTTTCAATACGCTAAAAAATATTTAATTATTATTATATATAAAATATTTGAAACTAATAAGATTTTATTAATATATTATTATATATATAACTAATAGTTTATATTATATTTGAGTTGATCCTTTTATTTTATTTTAACGATTCGTAAACTAAATATCGATAGGATATGATGACACAGCATTTCGACATAACTATCTTCCTTTTAATTATGCTAGTTGATTATTTTTATAATAATATCCATGATGTTCACTAGTGTTATTATATATATGTAAAAATGCTTATTTATGATTTTTTTTTTTAAAAAAAAATTAATTGAAAGTGGACGTGAAGACCAATTAGAACACGGTTGGTGGGCCAAGACTCTGGGAAGACTCATAAATGGCGTGTCGACCCCATTTTAATTTTTAAACTAGCTTGACCCATCAACCTCTTCTGGGGTTGGTAAGGGCGATTATGGGCAGGGTTAGGTGGGCCAGTCAAGTGACCGACCCAATTGACATGCTTATTCTTGTGTACGTTATTAAATGTCAATCCTAAGCGGCGTACAAAAACTTAAAAGTCACATTATATGAATCAGAAGTAGTATTTGAACGATATCACCTATTCCCTGGGTGGATCAGTGCATTGGAATGGGTTCATCCGAACCAATAAATATTTTTGATGCGAAATATAATGTTATGTGAAAAATCACAAAATATTAATTCTGAGCTCATAAATTTAAAAGTATAATGAATTTAGAACTAAGAACCTTAAATGTCAAAAGCGATCAAATTAAAATTCAGAATCCGCATATACCTATTCCGTCCCTAGCTTAATTATTCCGGTCCTATTATCCTAACAAATTTCGACAAATCTTAAGCTTTATGCGCTCATCACTTGGCATTTAGCAGATGTCAGTATATGCAAATTAAAAACAACAAAGAAAGGAACTAATAATTGTGAAAGAACATGTTTGTTGCATCTAAATATTTTTCGTGACACGTCAATTAAAAAGTTGAAAGATTATGGGAATCTGCTTGCTCATTTTCTTCTTTTAAAAAAAAAAATCACTGCCAAGAGAATAAGTACATGATTCTTGTTTTAATAAGGTAATAAGTGTTAAGTTTGTGGGCGTGATAACTGTGCGGGTTACAGGGGCGACAACTTTCTAAAGTAGTCCGTAAGTTACTTGGAAAATAGCTTGGAGCACACCCTATTTCTGCTGGGTTTAGTATTTTTCACAACCTATATAAACTTGATTTTTCCGCTGTATGATGTATTATCCTATAATCATCTTTCGAGAAATAAAGAGTTGATCACTGACTATTGATTTTCTTCCCCATAAGGGTTTCCACGTAAATTGTATGTTCTTTCTTTTCATTATCATTGCTTTCATTATTGTTGCCTCGTAACAAAAAGCTCACTTAAAAAATTTCATTATAGGTTAGATACTTTGCTTCTCCAAAGAGTCACATGCCAATGTAGTAGCTTTTAATCTTGAAAAAAGATAGCGAGTCCCGGACAAGATATCAAAAGCTGTAATCCATTTCTTGATTTTTTTATATTCTCTATAGACAGATTTTCTGTTAGTATGACATTATTAGCTTAAACCTAGTACACCTTTTGGACTTGTAATCCAATAATTAGGAATATCTATCCAGATGATTTTTGTCTGGAATTTATCAATTAATATATAGGAATCAATGCATGTGATCTGAAATGATGGATCCAATATAATTGCACGTTTTGAGTTGTTAGGATATATTCCTTTCGGTTCTAAATATTAGTCGTTTTAAAACTGAATTTGTATCAAATTATTTGACATTTTTTGAAAAGTCAAGAAGCATCAAAACATTTTTCAAGTTCACCCTCATTGTAGAGTGCTAAATAAATACAAATTACTAAAATGTCTTTCTTAAGTATATGTGTTAAAAACCTTTAAAAGACATAATAATATAATATGAATCGAAAAAATTGTTATCTTTGTGTTCTTGCAGATGTCTTTTAATAAACTTTATTATAAACCCCTTTTGAAATAATTGTTTCTTGAATAGTCCAATAATAATTCGGAAATTCCTTTTGAACAACAAGATTCCTGGAAGCCTTTTTTTTCCTTCTTAAGGAAATGCTCTGGTTGATGGCAACCCATATATGGATGGAATAGATAACCAAGAAAACTGTAAGATCCTTTCAAGTTTCAAGCACAGTAGAACATGGTGGGATGATGAGATTTCTACACTACTTTTAATCAAATGTTTTCGGTTTAAGTTTAAGAATGGAGAATTTTTTGGTAGGGAGCGCTTACTCCTAATAAGCCCTACAAAACGTGAATATGAACAGGAAAGGCACTACATATCCCCTTTTTAAGCCCCTCTTCATATATATATATATATATATACCCAGTGATAGACCACTGCTTCCATCTCTACGCTCTGATTTCCTTCTTCCTCCTCCTCTTTTTACGGTACCAAAATTCATTGCGCCTAAACTAACTACATATGGCAATAGATTCTCGATTGTTACAATGATCTGGTGGCTAAGAGGTCTCAAATTGAATCGAAATATAACGAGTTTGACTCCAATTACCTCATGACAATTGATATCCAATTGAATTCTCCTCTTATTTTGTTAATTGTCTATCATATCAAGTATAGGCAGAGTTAGGCTACTGTAACGGTTCAATCCAACCCCTTAATTAAAAAGGGTACTGTTGTATATATCTGAGTTAAGATTATAAAGAGGCGCAACTACGAATAACTACCTTTTAAGGGTTGTTAACAATTAGTAGCTACGACAAGAAAACCCGAGATTGCCAACGAATATTACTAACCACCCAAATCTGTTGGTAAATTACTAACGATTTACCAACGGATTAGAAACCAAAAGAAATTCAAGAATTTAGTAACGAATTACTAGCGCATTACCAACCATATTTTATCAACTAATATATTTGGTTGGTAAATATGACGGGAAAAATATGGCGGTCAATTTAACGACTGATTACTAACGAATTACTAATGGATTATTTAGCAACGAAACATTTTTGTTGTTAATTTACCAACAGATTTAGAATCCGTTGGTAAATATTGCGGGAAAAAATGGCGCATAATTTAGAAGCGAATTACTAACTAATTACCAACAATTTTTTACCAACGAAATTAAGTAGTTAGTACATTATTAACGGAGCATAAATTCGTTGGCAGGAATTAATTTTTGTAGGTAAAGTTACCAACAAATTCTAAATCTGTTGGCAAATTTGCCAACATATTCTTGTTCTGTTAGTAAACTTTGCCAACGGAATTTGTTTCCATTGGTAAATTACGACTCTTTGACCAAAATAAGCTATTATTTCAGCCAATTCACCAAAATAATACATTTTTTTGAAAATTTACAGAACTAGAATAAGCGTATTTTACAAAGATGCGTATTAGACATTATTTTATTCTAAAAATTCAGCGGCCAAAAAAGTTAAAGGTTAACGGTATTAAAGGATAATTCATTCTGTGAGTAACGTTTATAATTATCACTTTTCTGTGAGTAACGATATCTAAAGAATACAAAATGCGACATTGATTGATCTTAAAGTCGTAACTTTCGAGTTATAACTTCAGGCTAAAAACGCAATCGTGCGATGCGTTTCTACGAGAATCCAGAACGCGGCGATTAAATGTGTTAAAGAATTCCTCAAATTACGAACCCTTCGATTGATGTAATTATAAAACTTTACCGACAATATTGATTATCCTTAAAAAAAAGTATCGATTAGCCTTACATAAAGATACTGATTAGCCTTAAAAAATATGGATAAGCCCCATAAAAAAAGTATTGATTAGCTAAATAAAGTAGTTGTTTTTCAATTTTAAAACAACACCAGCAGTGGGAAATTATATGAGCAAAAGTTGGTTAATTCTCCCTTTTAACATTTTCTTATACATTTTAAAGTGCAAGATGGTTAAGACCCGAAAGAAATTAAAGATACAATGTCTTAAGTTTACAACAATAACTACTAGTAATTAATGTTTATATATACGTCTTTTCATATATGAAAATTAAGAAGCAACCATTTTTCATAACTTCCTTAACGAAAAATACTCCATCTTCTAGAAGCAAATCAACAATTAAATTTGGTCTCTCAATTCACTTCGCGGGAACTAAATTTGTATAAAGCAAAACGGCAGCTAAGAATGGTTTCCATCAAGTTGTAGACTAAGAGACCTTAGTGAATCATATATACTCCATAAAATAAAGCACACAAATCAGCTAGGATAAAATAAAGAACTCAAATCAGTGGAACATTGAAACCATTAATTAACCATAAAACGTTACTTACAGTAACGTATTAACCATAAAACATTACTCACGGTAACGAATTACCCTTTAACACCATTAACCTTTAACTTTTTTGCCGTTAATTTTTTAATAAAATAATGCATAATACGTTCTATGCCGAATACGTTTATTCTACTTCTGTAAATTTTCAAAAGAATATATTATTTTGGTGAATTAGCTGAAATAATGACTTATTTTGGTAAAAAATTCGTAAATTACGAACAAAATGGTTATACGTAGGTAATTAACAAACTGACTTTTTATCCGTTGATAATTTACTAACAAAATTGTTAGTAATTGGTGAATTGGTCTACAGATTCGTGCTCTGTTGGTGAACTTGCCAACTGATTTTGTTTTCCTTGGTAATTTTGTCAAC
Organism: Lycium ferocissimum; assembly: GCF_029784015.1. Classification (NCBI taxonomy): domain Eukaryota; kingdom Viridiplantae; phylum Streptophyta; class Magnoliopsida; order Solanales; family Solanaceae; genus Lycium; species Lycium ferocissimum. Next base: position 7,931,846 of record NC_081347.1, read on the forward strand.
AAATTATCGTTCTGTTGGTAAACTTGCCAACACATTGTGTTCATCAGTAATTTGCCAATACAATAGTTATTGAATTGTTCATTTTTTAAATTAAAAAATACATACTACTTGTTTCCATTTCTAATTTTTATTACTCTCAAATGTTTTTTATTCAAAGAGTAGTATAACTCTCTGCGTGTCACTCTATGTGAACCTATTTGATAAACACAAAATTTTTAAGAAAAAAATAAAGACGTTTAATTAAGCTTGTGGGTATAAACATCCAGGATATTTGTGTGGTTATAAAACTTTTGAAACTCGTGATCTTAAACATGTTATAAAATTTGTGTGGCTATGAAAGCCTATTGTTATAGGTAAATGAAAAGTTCATTTAAATTGTTTTAAAATTTAGAAATGTCTTTTTTTTTTTTTTTTTGGCTATAGACTAAAAGAAAATTAAGGTCACATAAACTAGAACATATAAAGTAATTAATTACAATTAACAATGGAGCAAAGTTAAGTCTTAGCTATAAGCAGTAAAAAGTTATAGAAGACTATAGGATCGATAGAAAACATCATGAGTTGTGTCAAAACAAAATTCAGTTGTAGTTGATACCTTCATCTCGATTCCTTCTTTCATAGAAGAGATAAGAGGTTCATATGTAGAATGTGGTCAGAAATGCATAATAAAGTCCGACCACGACAACTGAATTGATTATCTTCATGTATAGTGAAACTAGATTACATAGTAGAAAAGATTAAAATGTCAACAAACCTCCATTATTTCATCATATTATTACAATTTTCAATTTCACTAACTTGTAAAGCCCCATTAACTGTTGTCAGAAGACGTGAAGTGAGTATGTGGTTCAAGTCAGATCGTATGCTCGTCTTTGTAAATGTTTGACTTTAATTGTTTGTTGCCAAAGTGAAGAGTTCGTTATTTAGGTTTTACTCTGAGTCAGTAGTTGATATCGGCATTGACTTTTTTTTAATCAATTATTGTAGATTAACAAAACCCAAAATCAGTAGCGAGTAGTTTCTTCTTGATTTTGGTTCATCTTCTCTTTTATTCTTGGATCATGAACTTGTCGATATCGAATATATTCATAGTTTGTTTTTCTCCATGTATGGAGTAATTCTTTTGTAGTCTAGTTTGGATGAAATTAACCCATCGTTGATTAGTGATTATTTCACCTTTTTATTTCATGTGTTCACTTTATTTTTTGGGGAGTTATTGATTTATTACTCGCAAGAAATATTTGAATTTCTCCATTGTTTTGGTTCGTTGTTGGACATTCTTCGTTTCAATGTTAGTTCTATTCGCAAGAAATAATTAATAATTTACCTCGAGAAGTGTCGCATAGATATTCGAATGAAATCTACATTTGTATATTTATAGGGAATCATTGAACACTACCTTCATGTCTTTATACATCCTGCCCTTTCCTTTAATTATCTCAAGGAAGTATAATTATTAGAAATGTTACGAGAATTGAATGTATTCGCAAGAAATGGTCATACTTTTGGTGAAAGGTAATCAACATCGCCAATTATTCAATAGGTGAATTCTTGATTAGACTCATTCATTCTCCTTGAATAATATTCGTCTTCTTGAAGTGCGTCATTACTTCTTATTTAGATATTTTATTTATTTAATAATCAAACTTCCACAAACTATTGGAATTCTCAAATAGTAATTAATCATTCTCAACTAGCATAAAATTATCCTAAGCCTCATCGGATTTAGAATTTTTTATACTATATTTGACAAGCACGAGCTTCAATTTTATAAATTGCTTTTGCGCTCATCAAATTTTGGCGCCGTTATCGGAGATTTGACAACAATTACATGTTATTTGTGATTATACTACTTTGAGAGCAACTACTGTTTTTAGTTCCTATTTCGTGTCTCTTCCTCTTTTCTCTCTCTGCACCACTACCTCTGTCGTCAAATTGAGAGCTTCAATTTTATAATTGCTTTTGCGCTCATCAAATTTTGGCGCCGTTATCGGAGATTTGGCAACAATTACATGTTATTTGTGATTATACTACTTTGAGAGCAACTACTGTTTTTAGTTCCTATTTCGTGTCTCTTCCTCTTTTCTCTCTCTGCACCACTACCTCATGCGTCAATTAGGGTACATAGTGACGTATTTTGAAACTCGGTTGATAATTTACGTATTTAAAAATAATATGCCATTACCATACCAAATTAATTCGGTATGGTTTGGTATTTTTTTTTAAGTTAGGTTTAGTATTTTTTAGTGGTAATTCGGTAACCATAGTTTGTTCGACTACGACTTACATATATACATATAATAAAGAATTAAGACTTCGGCTATTCAAGAAACGTCTCAATTTTATTATACTAACACCTTACACATGTAAACATATTCAAAAGAAAATACAAGCAATGCCCTTCGTTAATCAATTACACAAAAAAGGCATTTCAATAAAGATATATATACTTCGGTACACAAAAAGGGCATTTCAATCAATTATATCATACTAACATATCTTACACATGTGAAAATATTTAAAAGAAACTACAAGCAATTCCAACGTCTAAACAATTAGTTTGTAATAATACTAATTATATATTTGTTAGTATTATATATATATGAATTGTTTATGTAACTATATGGAATACTTCGGTATGGTATTCGGTATTTTCTTTATCAATACCGAATACCGTACCAAATACCAAACTTTTCAAAAATGCATACCAAATACCATAATACCAAAACTACGGCATCAAAAATTTCGATTTCGGTATGATAATCGGTATATACCGTACCGTGCCCACCCTTAGTTATGTCAATCATTATTCCTTCATTCTTTGACTCCTATAAGTATATTTATATTGTATGTTCGAGTCGTTTAGTACATTCCCTCCTAGTGGTATAGGTGGTAGCGGGGCGACCAGGAGAGAGAAAGACAAAGGGTAGAGAAGATGGTGGTGGAGGTGATGATGACAATGGCGGCGGGGAGAGACAAGGAGGAAGTAGGAAGAAAGGGTAATTTGTGGTAGAGGTAGTGATGGGAAGAGAGAGATGAGGAACCAAAAATGTAAAACTTCAAAAATAGGAGGAAGAGTCAAATTTGCCCTTTAACTATGAGAATTTTACGAAATATCCAAATTTATCATTTATAATCCTTAATTGTGTGACACGTGACATCACCAGATTCTTGCTTCCATCCTATAAAAATAAGGGTAAATTTGTTTTATTTTGCATAGTTTAGGGGCAAATTTGACCCCAATTAGTAACGACGAGGGCATATTTGGCCCCAGCTATTAATGAATGGCAAAGTTGTTTCATTTCCGGTAGTCCAAGGATAAATTTGACCCCGATTAGTAACGACAATGGCATATTTGACCCCCACTATTAAACGATTACAAAGTTGTTCCATTTCGCATAATTCAAGTGTAATTTGACCTTTTACCCTTAAAAGAAATTGAAAAAACCAAAAATGAAAAGAAAATAAAAAAAACCAATTTATATTGTTTTGATTGGTTTATTAACAAATCAATATAGTTGATTTGATATTTTTTAAAGAAAAGATCTATTTATATTGAACCACGTATACCCCAATTTTAGATTTTTTTTTTTTCTATGGATTTTTTCATTTTCACTATAAAAAAATGTAAATAACCTCATCGAATTGTACGAGTATTAAATTTCAGGGGTTAAACTAAATACCGCAATTCAACTTAGTTTGAAACTTTTTCTCCAATTTTACTCACGCTACTCCGTTTCCCTCTCATTTTTTGGGTCAAACTTTTCCCTCTCATTCTCAGTAAAAAAATAATAATCCAGCCAATGTAAGTCTGTAACTTCTAATTTCAAGCTCTGCTTCTCTCTTTATTGTTCAACTCCCCTGAAAATCCGTCCCTCCACTCACTCCAACACCTCATTACTTTATCCATTATGCTTCCACAATCCAAATCGTCTCTATTTTTTGAAGTGGAAGAAAACTCACGCAGTGAGATATACGAGCACTTCGAGTTTCCCTGGTGGTTACCATCAACAAATCCTCTGCCATAAGAGAAGTACTACTTTATCTTCTTCACTTTATTACTCTGATCCAATGACACATTTTTTTTTGAAAGTTCAATAGATCTATGGTCGGAAAGCTTCACATAAGAGCAACACATTCTGACCATAATCTCAAGGCAGAATTCTTCGGAGGCGCCAATCTTTCCAAGCCCGGTATATTTTCTTTTGGAATGATTTTTGTGAATAAGAATTTACCCATCCTAGAAAAACATGGCCTAGAATATTAGCAATGCTTACTGCTTGGTTCACCAACTTTTGAACTATTAACACAGTACCTTGATTGGTAGGCTTGATATTCATGCAATGGTAGGAAAATAGGTTCTGGTTAGGAGCTCTTGGCTTCTGCCATTGTGTTTTTCAATCATCATTCTTCATGATAGTTTTAGTTGAACTATATATTTTATGACGTCTTTCTAGATCATTATTTGATCATATATAAGCACCTTTAAGGTTTTAGACACTTCAAATGATTTATGAATATCTCCTCCCATTCGACCTTTTATTTGTTCTTGGTTTAATGCTTTAGCTAAGTACTTTATCAGGCTTACCTGAGACTAATGACATGGAATTGGAAGAATAATTAACTCGTGTTTGACCTTGAAACAAAGACATATATTTTTCAAAGATACGCTGGTGCGACCTCTTCTACAACATCTTGATTATATGAGCGTGACTTCAAAGTTCATGATTGAGCCCGATGAACAGCGTTTTCAGAAAGTGAAGCGAGAGACAAGTCATGAGATTGAGCAACAAATTGAACAGATACTTCAAGTTCGTCTATCAACTCTTGTAGACAATTTACGGGTGCCACTAGATTAGACATCACACTATCAAGACACGCCACCTCCTAGGTAGTAATATATATAGGTCACTATGATGAACAACTTGTATGACATTACTAAGATATTATATTTTGTATGTAAGACAACTTTTGAACAGTTCTGTATGACTACAAAGATGAGTAATATGTAAGATAAGTTTTGATCTTCTTCTCATGACGTTACAATAGCTGTTACTACTAATTTCATATTTCTTAAGTGTTCTTTTAGATATTTCCAGGTAATAAATTGATGTAAATATTTTATTTAAATTACTAGCGGATTAATAACATAATTATTTGACCATTTAAATCTCCAATTAATTAATAATGGTATTTAAGAAATGAATGATCATACTTACCAACAGAATATTCTGTTACAAATATTTTGTTAGTATAGTTACTAACGGAATACCAATGACATTTTTTTTGTTACTACATTTACCAATCGATTAAAACAAAATTTGAATACATAAAGAACCAAATTTACTAACTTGTTTTCTATATGTTACTAAAGTTACTAATGGAAAACCAACCAAATTTTAGTTAGCGATTTACCAATGGAAATCTTAGAGTCAAGACTAAAAAATTACCAACATTTTTTTGTCGCTTACCAACCATTTTAGTTGGTAATGTTACCGCGATATCAAATTGGTTGGCAAAATTTACCATCGAGTCTTTTAACTTAGCAACAGATCAATATCCGTTGGCAATCCGTTGGTAATTCAAATTGCAAACCCATTTTATCTGGCCACTTACCAATAAATTGTTGTTGGTAATTGGGGTTTTTTTAGCACCTTGTATGAATTTACAATTCATAGCTAGTTTATGCCAAATTTTCTGTATTTGAGTGTATTTGAATTATCCAACCTTATCTGATGTCACATGTATTTGACTGTATTTGAATACATGCAACTCTAATTTCTCTGAATACGTGTCTATTCAAAATGATTGTATTCCAGTACTTTTAAATACATGAATAGATGTTATACATAATAGATCTTAAATTCCTTTGCCTGCTTAGCTTTTTATATTTACTTTTTTATATTTTGAATCTCCTTTGTGAAGATTTTGGTTGGGCCACTAATATCAAAACGAGGGTGCGAACGAAGTATTTCATACGAGATTTTTAAATATATGTAGCAATTTATATAGCTGAAAGGTAAAGAATATTGGACAAACTAGATGACATATGAGACGACGCACATGCTTCGACATCAACTTCAATCTTATTTGCAAACATATGGCCTTTGGAATTGATATCTGAAAGTGAAATGATAACTTGAAGACCCAATTCAACTTTAATACTCATTAACTACTCCATTCGATTTCAAATATTAATTATTTTAGCAAACTGATTTTGTTCCAAAATATATATTTAATATTTCAAAATAAGAAACATGCAGATTTTCTTTTT